>NW_015150790.1:60381-70960 GCF_000732505.1 Cyprinodon variegatus
CAATAGTTACTTTTACTATTAACTAGTTACTTTTATTGTGGAGTAACTCAGTTAGTAACTCAGTTACTTTTTGGGAGAGGTAACTAGTAACTATAACTAATTACTTTTTCAAAGTAACGTGCCCAACACTGCTGGTTAACTCCGCCCAGTTCTCATTACCATCTTATGTGATCCGCCTTCATTAATCTCTATTTAACCAGCCTTCACACCAGTCATCAGTGCCAGATTATTTTTAACTGTTGGTGGGACTTATTCTTAAACTTATTGCATAAGAGGTAGACGGGTACTATTACCAGAAACGTACTACTGCTAGGCGAGTTTGATTACTAGAGTAGCAGTTTGTTTACTAGAGAGGTACTAGTGCTTGACGGGTACGATTAATAGAATACTTCCACTGGAAGGGCCAGCAGCACAGTAAAGCTTCTTCCTTTCAGTTTTACGCTTTTTCTTCTATGAAAAAACAGTAACTAATTATTTTTACACACAAATATTATTTTACCTATTGAGTACAAGGATGAACTTTGCATCTATTTTCATCTTTAAAGATGTGGCCAATAAAGAACTACAATCTGATCTACAAGGACGATATAAGACCAGAATTTATAACCATATCCAAACCTCTCTGCTCACCCACAACCATCCGTCTGCAGACTGAGAGGCTGAGAGTTCCTCTGTGGATGAGTTGAAAGGGTTTTTCTGTGGAGAGCAGAACATTGATGAGCTGAAGCCTATCTAGAGACTCAGACGTGTCTGGGTTCTCTGGCAGCAGGTTCTGTTGCTGTTTGTCTTTGTGTCTCCAAACAGAAAGCTTAACTTGGATGGAAATGGATGCTTGATATTGTATAAAAAATCCATAAATACACTGCTTGTTTGCTAAAAGTGTGTTTCTTTTTTCTTTATACAAACTAAATGCATTAAAAACTAAGTGGACTGGTTTGCGGTCAGACTGTGTCTGACTACCATGATGTTGAAGAGAAGTGTCAGCCATGACGGCCCAGCATCCAGAGACCTGAGGTATTCAGGTTAGGTGGTGGTTCCCTGCATCAGAAGGAGATCAAACTTTTCAGCCAGTCCAAGGTAGCTGGGGAGGAGGATCTGGCTGATTATGTCCTTGATCAACTGGAGGACAAGGTGGAGAAAGGAAAGTCTGAGAGTTTCTGTTGAGGCCGCTGACCCCCCCAACCCCATCCTGGAGGAAGAAGAAGGCGTCGAGTACGAGAAGAACATCAGTGACATGGTCTGGTCTTTAACTGGTTCTACAACCTTTTAAATCTGACCTCATGTCTAAGAAACACAGCAGACTCTACACCAACAGATTGGATTTAGCTTTGGAAGATTTCTGTGTTTTCATGACATTTTTTCTCTGTGTTAAAAACTATAAAATAAAATTGTCAAAGTATTGTGTGTCAGGATTGAAATTTAATGCCTAACTAAAGCCTGAACTTAAAGATTCTTCTTTTGTTTTGGGATTTAATTTGATTTACCAGAAGCACCTCCTGTTTAGGAGGGAAGGAAAAGTAAAAGGAGCAAAATAAAGCAGCAGGTTGTTTACCTGAAAATACATATATATGTTTCATAAAAGTCTAGAAATAATAGGGAGAGCAATACATAAAAAAAGAAGTCGAAAAAAATACATAAAAAGCTATCTATGTAAAATAACTGATTAAATTAGATTGATGGATCATTATAAAATAATTGAGAAATATAAATCAATAAACTGAGCACATTAAAAATACAAGAAGATATAAATAAATAACATCAAACTGAGAAATATGAGCATAATAGATTAAAGGTTAACAGAAATATACATATTAGAGTGGGTATAATAGAAAAATAGAAAGGAAAACTTAGGTTGATAAATATCCAAATCTGAAAAACTGAGAAAGATAAATAGTAAATAAAACTGATAAATGTGCATTTAGCCAAAGTATTCCAACCACATGTATTTTTCTGTAAAGTGAAAACCAAACTACATGTTTTTTTCTGTAACATTAAAACCGGATTAATTCAGCCGTTGGCTTCAGTCCCTGGAAATCTTAATTACTCTGGGAATGATTAAAGTCCTTTGCATGCCTAATATATTTCTGTTTTCCCTCCAATGCTTGCCAGGAGTCTGTTCACACTTGAAAGGTTCAGTTTGATTAAAACACAACCATGATCTAATTGGTTAATTGGTGGAACCGTTTGGATAAATGAAGGAATGTTGAAACCCAGTCAACAAAATGTCACTTTGAGGCTGGAGCAGCTTTATTTGTCTGATTTGTTTTCCCACTTTAATCATGACGGATGAAAACCACGTTTCCAGATGACTGAAACAGAACCCGGGCCTTTAGCAGAACCGTGCAGAACTTTTATATCCTGTGGAAAGAAGCTGGCGGCAGAAAGTAGGGAGCAGAAGTCCAGCCTGTGTTTAACAGACAGCAGTGAGATGAAGACCTTAATTATTCATGGACTAATATGTTTACATTTAAGCTGCCGGGATCGGAGGCGAGCATCCATTATTCAGCACGCGGGGAGTTTTTATAGGATCTGTCATTATTAAGTGGGATTGTGTGGGCGGCTGAGTGGACCATGTTAGAGAGAAGAACACAGCAGGAATCCTAAATGAGCCCGGTTGATCTCTAGAGTCTGAGTTGGACTCGTTTCATTAATGAGGCCGATCCTGGTTGGTGTTCCTGTGTTCGTGTGTGTTCCCTTCATGGCCGCTGGGAGCTCTTTGTTCTTAGTTAGCTTTAATATTTCATGCACCGTTCGGTATGTTTGTTACAGAGCTGCTAACAGCAGGGAGGTCCGACAACCAGGGTCCAATCACACCTCACTGCTCAGAACCAGAACATCTACAAACGACTGAACTGGTGTCTGATTTAGGCCAGCAGAGACTCACTAAGTGTTCCATCTTCTCTGTAACAGAACCACAGAACTCCTGCTGTTTCTAGATGTGTGAAACAACCGGACTTTGATGGAAATGATCCGTTTAACATTTTAAAGAAGTTTTGGAGATTGTGTCTCACTCCTCAAAGAAAGAAGAAAAAATGTCTGAACCTTCTGCCGATCAGAAGTGATGATAAACATAACGACCAAAACATGATCTTTTAAAGAAAATATATTTTTTAAATACTTATAAACCCTCACAGCTTTGAAAGAAGAAAGTTCAGTTTTTTTTTTTTTATCAAACTATAAAAGATTTTATCTTTGAGGAAACCCGGCAGATCCACACCGTTATTAACTTTGCCATACTGAGAATGCATGTGGTGACAGTGGAAAGAAAATGTCCTCTTCAACGGGATTAAACCTCAGCAGAACAATAACCAGTGTGAGCAGTCGTCTGCTCTCTTAGAGCAGAGACACTAAAGGAACATAACCACTAATCCAGAGACCTGTCTTTGTTAGAAAATTAAAGAGCTGCAGCTCCTTTGGTGGCTTCATCTAGTAGGAAAAGATGTTTTATCTCACGCTTTTTAAAAGCAACATGTTTTAAATCAGGTTGAAGAAAGGTCAGAGGTCAGCGCATTGTCCCAGTAGTTTATGTTTGTGATGGTAGGACAGAGGAGACAAACGAACACCTGGCTTGTAGATCGTTGTCATGGAGACTTGCTGCCATTCACCAACAGAGAGCTTTGGAGATTGTTTTCTTCTCTGTGGTCAAAGGCAGATACAGGTTTCAGTTAGTAGTGGTTTCTATAACTAATGGTAAGTTCCTTTGTCTTTCCTGTTCTGAAGAGAAATGGGCCTTGGTGTTACGTCATATTTATTCCCCAGGGAGACAGGAACACCTGCTTTACAAAATAAAGGTATCCGCAAACTCTGATCAATGAAAGTTGATAATTTAGATTTTATTTTAAAGGAACTGTTGGCTGATTTAGCTAGAAACTCATTTAGTGTGAAACTTTCTCCCTGGAAATCAGGATATATGTGCAGCTTATGCAGCGAGGGACGAATGAATTCATCAACCACCGTTTCTGCATCTCTACTGTAAAGGTTTGTAAATTTGAAGGACTTCCTGTTTCAGCTCAAACTTTCAGGCAGTTTTCTGATTCTTTGATTTCCTGCACATGCTCTGTTCACACATCCACTCTGACCTTCACGGTTTGCAGGAGTGGCTGTGAATTGATCCTGTGAGCAGATCTGAGGCCAGCTCAATGCGCAGAGGTCCCATCAGCTCAGAGAGCGGCCAATCGAGCGGCCGGTCGATCCGCTCCTCCATCAGATAATCAATTTAACACCATATGAACCTCTCACCTTTCAGATGAAGCTCTCACTGAGGCTCATTGTGGAAACATGTGGAAATCAACAGATGAATATTGAATAGAGATCAATCTTTCTCTGCGCCTGACTCTTCTCCTTTCTGCTCATCAACATTCAGACCAAATGTGTTTAGAGTTGCTGTTCTCCAAACTGTTGCTCCACTGGTTGCTGCTGAAACACACATCCTGGGAGGACAGGCAGCAATAAAATATTCAAAATCATTTTGGCTGCTTTTTAATAAATTCTCTGTAATTGGTTCCTTGCATGAGAACCTGCTCTGCTTTATTCATGCTGAGGGACTTGCATTGATCTGAGCAATAATAGCATGACCACATGGTTCAGGGAAGTTTTAAGAAATTATTTCAACAGAAGGGAATAAATTACTGAGACTCCCGAGGTTTATATCCTGTAATTAAAGCCTCTTCAGTCCTGCACTGTTTTCACTGCAAGCAGCTTCAGAACGTTCCTCCTTCAGATCTCCTCTCATAATTACTGGAAGAGCTTTAGTGATTAATGACAATGATTTCGATTCGCACCAGCTGCCTTACTTTGGCTCTGCCTTAAAAGACAAAAGAAAGTTTGATAAAAGATTAATTTTCTCTGCTGTTTTCTGGAAAACTTTCAGTACCTTCATTCTTTTTCAATAATTTTCTGAATAATAATGGAGCTGTTTTAAATGTTCATCTTAAAAATGCGTGGGATGCTTCTTCCAACCAAGCTTGCAATTGAAAGGGTAGATGATGCTGTGTGAACATCATCTGAAAGTCCAACATCCCATCTTAAGGAGTGACGTTCCCAAAACATCCACTGAATGTTTGGTCAAAATGATAAATATATTCCCCTGTATTTTTACATGAATTATATATTTTGAACCTTTATGGTTTTCGGTCAATATTCTCTGCAAAGGTTGCATTTTTGATGTTCTCTGAATACGGGGCCTTGGCTGGATGGTAATGTCGAACCTCTTCATTGAGGCATATATGAAATCTTTTATAGTCAGATGAATAAAAAACAAAACAAAAACATTTATTATGTTATTTTCTTTTACTAAGAAAAACATTAAACATTTAGATTCTGAGAGGAAAACCACCTTCAGCAGAACTTAAGATACCAAACAATCTGTTTAGCAGCTGTTTTTCCTTTGGATCCATCCAATAACATCAGCTCTCTGATCACATGGTCCGCCAGACTGACGTCCCATGCAGGACGTGGGTCAAAAAGCTGCAGGATTTAGCAAAATTAACAGAACCTGTTGGAGTAAACTGGTACCATATCCCTGAGTTGGACCTCAGCAGAAAGATCCGACATTTGGTATCAGTCCTCCCATCCAGTCCAACTCCACAAGTCCAACACAGAACAGACCATAATATGCCCCTAGCAACTACATCTGTCCTCATCCTTGTTATTTTCTAGGAGACAGTTGGACCTGAGAGAAGACGAGGAGCTGCTGCATCCTGGCAGACGGTTGTGGTTCCAGCAGCCAGTGCTGGTTTCCCTCTGAGCGTCAGCCGGACGCCGCGCTGCTCTGTCTCTGCTGCAGGATGTTTATCTGGGAGGAGAAACTGCAGATGAAGCCATCAGGCCACACAGACCCATTTTCTTCAGTCATCAATGGGTCTGGTACCAAGCAGAACTTTATTATCACAGCAGGTCAAGCCTGCAGCCACTTTATTATTAATCAGGAAATGAATTTATCCTAAAAGTCTAGCTTGGTTAGTTACCAGTGGGGCTCAGCAGGAAGCAGCTTATCAACAGCAGAGCGTCACAGTGAGGTGGAGGAAGGCTAACAGCTGTGAGGACAGCTTTTAGCAAACCAAGATTATCTCAGCTCATTAAAGAGAGGTTGGGTAATTACTACTAAAGATGACTCCATTAACTTTGCTTTAATGAAAACATGAAATGTCCCTTTTAAAAAATGACCATTACCAACTGTTTATGAGGGTCTCCTTATATTAAAGCAACTCGTTGTAGTTTTGAATCAGCTCTAATAGCAAACGTATTCATATTCCAACCACATGTGAGACCTTCCATTGGACCACTAGTAATGGCCTCCATACATCTGGCCTCTATGGATCAGCAGATAGAGGAGAGCTATGTGGCAGAAACTGCTAATCATTCCTTGAAAAAACTATCACATGGTGGTGGCAGCATAATGCTGCGGGAAAGCTGGTCAAAGTTGATTGGAAGAAGGAAAAAACAAAGACAATCCTGGAAGAAAAAGATTAATCTTCCAGCTATAGATACAACAGGATGGTTTAAAAACAGAATCATTGGTTAAAGTGGCCTAGTCAAAGTCCAGACCAACAATCTAATTGAGAGTTTACAATAAGACTATGAAAAAGCTTTTTAACAGAGGTTTTTCACTCGAATCAAACTGAATGCTTTAATGAGAAATGGTAAAACTGTCAGCCTAGAAGTTGGAAGCAAAAATTCCCCAAAGGCCTGCAGGTCCAGAGACAGTTCTGCAGGGTTCTGATGCAGGAAGAAAAGTTTGTTAAGGTTTATGATGAAAATGTTCAGAGGGAAACCTTTTGATAGCACAGTGGATTTGAAGCAGAGTTGTCTGTTTGTGTTGCTTCTGATCGAATTCTTTCAGAGGAGCGTCAAGTAAAGACGGAGCTAACGAGCCCGTCCTGGTTCCTGGGTGATGAAAGCAGAACTGTGAATAAATTCAACCCTTCTGCACGTTTCCTGACTCCACACCTGCCTTAGATTAACGGGTGATTAACAGGCCTCTTCTTGGTGAGGAGGTCATGTAATCATTTGATTCACATGTGCTGGAGCAGAAACATCCCCAACAAGCAGGACGGTGGGACCTGAGGACCATTAGACGACCCCTGCTTTAAAGGCTTAATGGGTTTATTCTAAGTGAAAACATTGCAGTGAGTCATTGAGCTGAATGGACATCCAGGGTTTAATCAATACACAGATAAAGACCTAATCCCCGTTTCATGGTCAGTCTTTGTGGAAGTGTGTGGGTTTGCTGGCGGTCTCGTGGTGTCAATTAACTCCATTAGGTGGCTTCAGGGAAAGTGACTCTAAATTGGTGAGATCTGCTGTAGAGGGAGCCGGTAATTTAGGCCCGTGCTGAAATCCAAACTGATTACATTTCATTAATTGGCTAACACCTAGTCCTGAATAATGATATGGATGCATATTTAATTCCTTCAGTTTGTTAGGATTATTTTTATGATTCCTTGTGTTAAAAGAACTTACCTTAAGTTTTTCTGTATTTGATCCTAACATTATATTTTGACTTTCAAGTAGAATGTGGTAATTTATTGTACAATCTGCAAATGCACTTTAACATAAACTTTAGATAATGCTTTTAATGTTTTCTACTTGTCGTCTAAACTTTGTATACAGTTCAGCAAACATTAGTCTAATATTTTTATTATCAAAATGTATAATGGTGTATCAAATAAAAGGGTTTAACAGACACTAATAGGTTTGGATGAATGACAAAATTGAATAGAGTTATAATGGATTTGGATTCATTAAAACAAACAAAACAAAACACTAAAAATGCAAAATACACAATATATGGGTAAAAATAACACCACAGATCGAACAGCTGCTTTTATTAAATTTAATGTCATTGGATTGAATCAGGAATGGACTGGGAAAAACCTTTGGTTTGTCCCAGTCACACACAGAGAGAGGCGTTTTTGTTTAATAAACTTAAACTTACAGCATCCCCCTGTCCTGTTATTCTTTAAAAGGCTGTCTGTTTTAGTTTACCTCCTCAACAATGAAATACCCCATAATGTGGACAGAGATGTATAGAAGTAAAATATAATTATTGATGATTGATCAAACATTAGGTTGACAGAATATGACTGAATGATGTTCTCATCACATCTTCTGTCTCTCTTCCTTTGAGGTTTAAAGAGTTCCCAGACAACATGGTGACAAAAAATACTCAATAACAGAAAGGTCAAATTAATATTGCGTAAGAACAAATATAACCCAGAAGTATGAGAATATGTGAAAAGTGTGATCTATTTTTACTGTTTCCAATAGGTTAGCCCTATACCATAAACTTATGCTTTATTATAGTATTAAACTATAGGCTAATTAATAACCAATGGGTCTTAAAGGAATAGTACACCCAAAACATGATTAGCTTTCATTTTCTACTCACCCCCATGCTGAACAACACTCTGGAGTACTTTTTTGATATCTCAAATGCATCTGGAGATCTGGGAGGCTTCTTGCTGTCTGCTGACATTCAAATAATGGAGGTCCATAGCGCCCGAGACAGAAAGGTCCATAAAAGTCCACAAAAAACGTGTCAATATTCCTCCATACTGCTCGTCCAATGTATTCCAAGTGTCCTGAGTGGGTAGCGTCCATAATTTACTTGAAACGAAGTCATTTAGAATGTTTTTAGAGCATAAACAGTAGTGTATAGGATTTCCTAAAAGCGCGTTCACGAGTCTACGGAAACCGCAGCAGACCAGACCAGACGAAAGTGCGCATTCAGCTCGGCAAAGAACTCATGCTCTTCCTCAACACTGAAGTCCTCAGACATTTTTCTTTCGTTGTTTCTTTCTTTGCACAGGTAAACAGCACATTTCTTCTTCTACGCTTGCATTATCGGCAGAGCAGACGCTGAATTTGACGCATTAAAAACATTCATTAGAATGTTTTTAGAGCATAAACAGTAGTGTATAGGATTTCCTGAAAGCGCGTTCACGAGTCTACGGAAACCGCGGCAGACCAAACCAGATGAAAGTGCGCATTCAGCGTCTGCTCTGCCGATAATGCAAGTGTAGAAGAAGAAATGTGCTGTTTACCTGTGCAAAGAAAGAAACAACGAAAGAAAAATGTCTGAGGACTTCAGTGTTGAGGAAGAGCATGAGTTCTTTGCTGAGCTGAATGCGCACTTTCATCTGGTTTGGTCTGCCGCGGTTTCCGTAGACTCGTGAACTCGCATGCGCGCGCATTTAGGAAATCCTAAACTCTACTGTTTATGCTCTAAAAACATTCTAAATGACTTCGTTTCGAGTAAATTATGGACGCTACCCACTCAGGACACTTGGAATACATTGGACGAGCAGTATGGAGGAATATTGACACGTATTTTGTGGACTTTTATGGACCTTTCTGACTCGGGCACAATAGACCTCCATTATTTGAATGTCAGCAGACAGCAAGAAGCCTCCCAGATCTCCAGATGCATTTGAGATATCAAAAAAGTACTCCAGAGTGTTGTTCAGCATGGGGGTGAGTAGCAAATGAAGGCTAATCATGTTTTGGGTGTACTATTCCTTTAATAAAAAAAAACAGTCTACACAAGATGCACAGAAATTAAAGATTAATATTATTCACTAATGTCCACGTTTAATTTTTACTCATGCCTTTTAGTCCATTCTTTTTAACTTAGATGGGGGGAATCTGTGAAAATATTGTCTGACATATAGCAGTCCGTGGTGCAAAAAAGGTTGGGGACCGCTGTTTTAGAGAACACAATTCAGTGAGTAAAACATTTTACACATCGTGAACAGCTTTCACAGCTAATTTTAAAAGTCATCCTGACTGGTTTGTAAAAAATTAAGGCTTAGATATCATTTAACACCCTTTTATATCGTGTTTCAATAACTACATCATGTGCTAAATACACAAAATGGTAGCTAACCCTTACCAAGACAACTCGACTGAGATTCATATCAATTTCCAATGGAGTTCAACATCATTCACCAGCCTGGTGTATCTGCAAATAAGCTATGAAATATATTCTGAATCCTTTTTATGCTAAATTCCCATTTTATGGAAGATTTACCTCGTTTCTATATGCTGCCACCCAGTGGTGAAAATCAGAGTTGCACTTGATTTCCTAATGTCAGTAGGAAATGCATTACATTGAGGTAATTAAGGGGTTAAATTAACAGGGTTAACAGCATTTTAATATCTAATTTGATTTAATTTGGGGATACATTCTTTTATACCTTTCAAAAAATGATAATGGACCATCCTCCTGGTGCCATATAGGGAGCCTGACCAAGCGTCCAAATGTGACGAGTTGGGATGGAGAATGTGTTTGAATATTTTCTAAATTATATACTTCAATACTTCAACTTGAGTAGATGTTTAAATGAGTAACTTTTAATTGTAGTTGATTAAGTTTTTAATAGTATCAAGTACTACTATTGAGTACTTCGTCCACCACAGTGGAGATTATTTTACTCCAAAAATCTGAATGGTTGTGTACATGGATGCAAATCAGAATGGAGATCAGAAAAAAATCAGCTTTGGATTGAAATTTCTTTCCAAATTCAGATTCAGATTTATTGCACAATATTTCAATTAATGGTAGAAACCCTTAGAAATC
>NW_015150790.1:72233-73159 GCF_000732505.1 Cyprinodon variegatus
TATTTCTTGTTATAATTACTAAACCCCAAACATTATCATTTTTTTTTGTTTTGTTTCCTAAAACACTTTAATGTTTGCACTTGAATAAAAATCAGATCCTTTACATTGTTGGGCAGTAAAATGTTTAGAACTTGGCTGAGTTTATTATAAGTGCTGTCATTGTGAGGAAAGCATAAAGAATAAATGTTTGATTCAACATATTATTTAAACGTGTTTCTGCAGCCCTGTTTTGATCTTCAGGTGAATGTAAATAATTGAATCTTATCTGTCACCAGAGATAATACAGCTTGTTTACAGATGACTTCATCATTTTCTAGATCTTCAAAACATTTAACGCTGGATGGTTTCTTCTAAACAATTAAAAGTTCTGTATAGGATCCTCTTTCTTAGATTTGTAGAAAAAAATTGAATCTGAATAGTGTGGCATAAAGTTTGCTAATGTCCATTTCTGCTCTGGGCTTCATATGTGTGTCAATTAAGGATGCACTGAGGAAGGGGTCTGATAAGCTGAGGTTCTGATTCTGATCATTTTACATCTGAAATTTAAAGCCTGATGTTTTTAAACCTTTATTTCTTTTAATTAGGATAATTTTCTACTTATAGAAAATAAACTTCAAAGATTTATGATTATATTACTAAATCACCCTATTAAGCTTTTTTTTTTTCTTTTTTCTGATAAAGAAATATATTTAATGGATCAAAACAATTTCTAATTTGGTAGTAGAATGTTTACTGACAGCTTAAAGTGTCCTTCAATCCGAACTAATCTAGATGCATAGTCTAGGTCAGTAGTTACCAAAGGGGGGTGGGTGCTTCCTAGGGGTAGGGCTGGGTACCGAACATCAGTTCTTTTATGGTACCTGTTGGGTTTTTAATCCAGAGAAATGTGAGTTTAAAAGATTAAAAGGAAAATGATCAACACAGAG
>NW_015150790.1:75880-76912 GCF_000732505.1 Cyprinodon variegatus
AATGTTCCTTTATTAACATTCCTGGTCTAATGATTTCTTTCCCTCACAGTTCCAGACGCCGCCCTTCCTGACCCGGAGCTCCCGTTCTGGAATCAGGAACTGGGTAATTTTAATTTCAATTTTAATAACCTCATGAGAGGACTGGGGAGAAGGACGAGGAGGTTGAGAGAACAGTTACACATTAAAGAGGTGGAGGAAGGTTCTTCTGATGATGATGATGAGGAGGAGGAGGTAGAGGCTGAAGCAGTAGTGGTGGAGGAGAATGAGGAGGTGGAGATACAGGATTTTGTGGAGGTAGAGGATGAGGCTGAGGACGACGTTGAGGATGAGGCTGAGGAAGAGGTTGAGGAAGAGGATGAGACTGAGGCTGAGGACGAGGTTGAGGATGAGGAGGAGGCTGAGGATGAGGACGAGGAAGAGGCTGAGGAAGAGGCTGAGGACGAGGTTGAGGATGAGGAGGCTGAGGAAGAGGATGAGGCTGAGGATGAGGCTGAGGACGAGGATGAGGAAGAGGATGAGGATGAGGCTGAGGACGAGGATGAGGAAGAGGATGAGGACGAGGATGAGGAAGAGGTTGAGGATGAGGCTGAGGACGAGGATGAGGCTGATGATGAGGATGAGGAGGAGGCTGAGATAGAGGTTGAGGATGAGGCTGAGGAAGAGGTTGAGGAAGAGGATGAGACTGAGGAGGATGCTGAGGACGAGGTTGAGGTTGAGGAGGATGCTGAGGAAGACGATGAGGACGAGGAGGAGGCTGAGGAAGAGGCTGAAGACGAGGTTGAGGATGACGAGGCTGAGGAAGAGGATGAGGTTGAGGATGAGGCTGAGGAAGAGGTTGAGGAAGAGGATGAGGAAGAGGTTGAGGATGAGGCTGAGGATGAGGCTGAGGACGAGGATGAGGCTGATGATGAGGATGAGGAGGAGGCTGAGATTGAGGATGAGGAAGAGGTTGAGGATGAGGCTGAGGATGAGGCTGAGGACGAGGATGAGGCTGATGATGAGGATGAGGAAGAGGTTGAGGATGAGGCTGAG
>NW_015150790.1:82055-112902 GCF_000732505.1 Cyprinodon variegatus
TTCTTTATAAATAAACCAAACTGAAGTCAAATGGAGCAAGAGTCCTAATATTACTATAGTACAGCGCTTTGGCAGATCTGGGCGTTAAGCAGCAGAGCAGACGGGACACATCAACACTGAGCCACACAAAGAACAACAAAAAAATATAGTAGGATAATTAAAGATTAATGTTAAAATAAAACAGTAAAAAATTCAATCAACTAGGAAGATAGCAGGAACTAAATGTTTAGTGAACCCAAAGGCAAACAGCTTTGGTTAATTTGAATAAAACTAAAATGTTTTAAGGTGATTTCTCTACTTTAAACTATACCTTTATATCTCTACCATACTTGGTCCCTCAGGGTTGCATTGCTCACTCTTTTTAGCAGAAACCAACTAGTTCATGTTTCCGGCTCTATATTCTATCAGAGGAAAAGGGGAAAATGGATTTAAATGGATTGATGATCCAAAACTCACATTTAAACTGGTTTTAGAATATATAAAGCAGCTTTAAATTAACATCTGGAACCTCAGCCATTGTCATGTCTGGGTGAACACGTTTAAGGCTACGTTCACACTGCAGGTATTAATGTACAGTTCTGATTTTTTTAGCAAATCTGATTCTTTTGCGTGGTTGATCTAATTTCCAAATATGTAATCTTCTGTGTGAACTAAATTCATTCAACTTAGGTGTCACAAGGGAGCGTGTTCTATGTTTACAGAAGTAAACATGGAAGGTAGAGCTGGAGCGCATTTGCAGTCTTTCATTTCTTTCCCAGCCTCAGCCTGCCATTTTGACCCGGGAGCAGAAATACACATTATACATTTTCTTATTTCGAGTGAATACCTAAATATCTCATTATAAAGGCAGAAATATTAATTCCATTGATGGATCATCCTATTTACCAACTCAAAATAATACACTTAAGTAAAAAAATTATCATTTTCATTTTGTTGTTTTTGTTTAATCTTTTGCAGTTTAATGCTGGAGATGGCAAAACTTCTGTTATTACCCCTTATAAAAAAAAACAACACAAAATGGAGCTGTGTACAAATAAAAGATAAAAAAAAAAAAATACAAAGCAAAAAAATATACTCTGTAAGTAAAATAAATAAATGTGAATGGTGATGGTGAAATTGCTTGAATTAAAGGGTAGGTTGTTTCAAAGGTTCGTCCGTGTTTTGTTTGCTCCTATAAAAGACATTGATCTAAAGAGTTTGTAAAAATCTTCACCAGGAACACCAAGGAATGTGACCTCTTGGTGTTTGCAGCTGCATAAACTGTGTTTGGTATTAAGGGCATTAATCTGGTTGTTTTAGTTTGATAATCATTTGGTAGATCATGGTGATTTGGTGATCATTTTGACAGTTTTGATGAAAAAAAGTTGTTTGTAGAAAACAGGCAGGTAAGTAATCACCTCCACATTTAAGCAGTTTGTTTGATCCCAAGAGAGGTCCACATTTCTTTCCTATTTTTTCTAGATTATTCAGGGTCTAAGAATCGGCATCTATGTGCTGGCTGAAAACTGAGAACTGAGACTGAGAACTGGTAAAAGAACCATATGACCGCCCATGTGCATAATGAGCTACCTAAGACCTACCTATTTATACTGTGAAACATCCACATCCCAAGCTAAAATTAATGAACTCATTAAGTGAATGACTAAACAAATCCTATTCTAAATAACAAATCAAAATAAATAATCCAAATTCTAAGATTTAACAAAAAACTTGAGAAATAGCTCCTACACTCCAGCCCCTAATTGTGCATTAAATCACAATTATATCTCTAACTAAAGGAGCTATTCTAAAAACCTCAATAATACTATATTAATACAAAGACATGAATTATTCTTTGTTCTACGTTTTCATAATAATGAACCTGCAAGAAAATAAAGAAAGAAGAGAATAGAAGGAATAGGGATGTCTTTAGTCTGTAGATGCCTCCAGGAGCAGACAGAGCTTTGTCACTGGCCTTTCCAACACACTGGTTTTGGTCTGAAGTTGCACTAAACGAACCAGGCCTCATGCATCAGCTTTGACTGCCAGGACTCTCCCCATCTGCCAACATCCTCTGGCTGCAGTAGCATCTGCGATCAGGACAATGTCTCCAGGAGAGATTTTCTGTTCCCTTTCATCCACTTTTGTCTTTTCTGCAGTAATTGCAGATACTCAGAGATCCATCTTTTCCAAAATAGTTCAGCCATAAACTGTACTTGCTTCCATCTGCGCCTGGGGTACAGGTCTCGTTTCTGAAACAGTCCAGGTGGCAGAACGGGTTTCCTCTTTAATGTCAGAATGTGATTTGGTGAGAGGGCTTCTAAATCATTTGGATTCTCAGAGACCAAAGTGTCATGATTTTATCCAAAGATCTGACCCAAATGCAGAAAATCAAACAGAGACCAAGGGAAGGTTAAACAGGTTTATTATGAACTGGTAGAGAAGGGTCCAGTGCTGCTCTGAACACTGGCGAACCGAGACTGAAACGTGAAGAGGAAGATCCTGCGGTTAGTTCAGGCTCAGAGGGAAATTTGTGTTTCAATTTGTAAAAGGGAATAAAGGCTACAGGACTCACGTTTCCAGAAAAGGTGTCTTTCTTTTAATCCAGTATGTGTGGATTGTTCTAGTAATTGACTTGCTCGTTGGAGGGCGGACAGGGTTTACCCAGGTTGAGGTGTTTCCTTGAGGAACGGAGGAGCTGACTGCCATTTAGATTTCCTTTGGTACTAGAACAGTTTCTTGTGGAGATGAATCCCCTGCTCAGTGTGAAGCCCAAACAATCCTTGTGGAAAAGTTTATCCAAACCACCTGTTTGAATCCTCAGTTCAGTTTGATGCTCAGACAATCCTTCCAGGGGGGAGAAGGTTTAAAACATCCAGTTTGCAGGATGACTTCCTGCCGAGAGGCACTGATTTCAGGCAGGCTTCTGTCATCAAAGGTGCTGACTGTCCCTGGTCTGCTGCTGTTTGATGGTTTTCCTCATCGCTATTCTTTACTAATGCTGGCTCTGTGTCCTCATGCTGGTTGATCTGTTTCTCTCCTCCATCCTCCTTCTCTCTCTCCTCCATCCTCCTCCTTCTCCTCATCCCCCACTGTCACAGCCTGTATGGCGGATTTCCCTGCTGCCCTCCCACAGGAGTCTGGGTCTGTCAGTGGAGCAGCTACCAGGCGATCCACCCGGACCTGGACAGCCTACTGTCCGGATGAAACAGTGTGGTCACTTTAGATAAAAGCCATGTGAGACACACAGATGAGATCAACAGATATTGATCTAGTTTGCTGCTGCGGTACATAAGAAATAACCTTGTTTGGAGAGCTTTGATCCAATGCACTTCTCCCAGATACTGTTATTGATATACACTCACATATATGTGGACAGCTGATAAAAAAAAAGTCTCTTTTGATGCACAGACAGAGAGACGGTGAGAGATTTGAAAATTATGATTACAATAAATAACGTACAAAATTAGGCTACATAGGAGTAAAATTTGACTCATTACATGTTACACGTTTCTTTTGTGAATATTAATGTGTTGCATATAACCAAAATATGTTTTACTTAATTACTAGGAAGAGAACCGGTAAGAACAGTAAGAATATTATAAAGAATTATAAACTATTTTTCTAATCATCACACATTTTACCATCAAAAGAGAAGATTTTTATATGTATAGATGACGCTCTTGTCTGACCAAAATTACCTGGATTGTCCAAAAATAAACACACCAAGCTTTGCCAACTGCCCAGTCCTAGTGTCAATCTGTGAATGAAGCGTGACAGATTAGCTGTTCCACTCAAAATTAATTTAACAAAAAGAAAAACATATCAGGTCATCATTTGATCCAATTCCTTGGGTTAAATCGTTCCAGTCCAGATGAATTCAAAATCAAATACATTAGTTTCAGCCTGGAGTAATCAGAATAACTTAAAAAAAAAAACTGACAGAATATTGTCTGTGAAAGAAGTCCAGCAGTATCTGTCTCTATTTAAGCCTTTGGTGATAGAGGAATGAAGAGCTTTGGACAAGTGAGTGTAATAAATCAGCATAGACATGTAGCACTATGATTAAAAGTCACTTCTGCATAAACTGAGGCACTCTAAATGGAGAGTTAATGGAAAGTTGAAATGATATTGAAATTGATTATATTGGTGCCTCAATACTATTACATTTCTCTCTGTACTGCAGGGACCTCAGATATTGGAGCAATTCATAAAAGACAAATGACTATGATGATAAACAGGTGTTCAGAACTGCAAAAAAAAACGCCAAGTACTGTAAAATACCTTTTTTTCTTCACCTTAATCCAGTTCCATTCAAAAGACTTGTCTAGGTAAAAGACGGCGCACTCATATTTTAGTCCAGGAGGAGGCGCTGTTACTCGCTATGAACCGCTTAAAAAGAGGAAGAAGAGCTTCAACAGGAAGAATAACAGCAGTCGGCAGCAATCACAAAGGGAGGAGACAGGCGGTGTCTGTGTGTGCTATTCAGGATGGAGGAGTACAGCTCTGGGGATGATGTAAACTTGTTTTTTTATATCAATACAGTCATAAAAAGCTCTATAGTCAGTCTGCTGAAATTTGTATCGGTTTGTTAAACCATTTAGCTGTCAACAGAGTCAGTTAGCTGATGGGTGTGGTTGACCTCAGCATCAACATCTCTTTAAAGATTGTTATTGTCGGGCAGTATGATGTTATAAATAATAGATGTTATTGATCATGTATTAAATATTTATCTCTCCTTAGTGACCGTTGAGGGGTTAATTATGCCAATCGAGGTGTGCATTATCACAAATAAAGATTTCGCGGAGGCAACCTTCTTCCAAAATGAATATTTAAGCTATAATTCAAAGTTAATATTTTCAGTATATATATATATATATATATATATATATATATATATATATGTGTGTATGTGTGTGTGTGTGTGTGTATTTTAACAAAATCCGGGTGAATGGACTAGCTTATTTAACAAAAAGCGTTTCCAAGGTAACCGTTTCTAACCGCAGCTGTCTAGTTACCAACCACCCAGCAGCTGGTCATATATACACCAAAATGTATATATTTAGGGATTGAATGAATAATTGCCATTCATGCAGGTGTACTGATTTCAGGAATAGATTTATACCACAAAATGTAAGCCAGTTAAACAGAGAGGTTACTATATATTTAAATAGAGAAATTTTCTTTTATGAAAGCTGCACAGTAGAGCAGTGGGTGGCGCTGTTGCCTTGCAGCAAGACAGTTCCAGCTAGATCTTCTGCATAGAGTTTGCATTTTCTCCCTGTGCATGCATGGATTCTCTCTGGATACTATGGGTTCCTCACACAGTCCAAAACATGACTACTAAGTTAACTGGTATCTCTTAATTGTCCTTAGGTGTGAGTGTGTGTGTGTGCCCATGGTTGTATTCCTTTGTGTGCATCTGTGTTGCCCTGTCACCATGGATGTAATGTTGGGGAGGTACAGGGGGGACATGTCCCCTGCAATTTTTCAAATGTCAGTTTTGGTCTCCTTCACTTTTACTGTCAAAAAACAGTGTTATGCTACAGTACACAGACATTCGTCTTGCACTAGGACCAAGAGGAAAAGCTCAGCTCAAGCTGAAGCCCCTTCCCTGAGTTTAGAGCGCCTACAAGCTCCTGATTGGCAAACCGTCTTTTCTTGTGTGATTGGCTGTCACCGCTGTCACTCCTGAGAAGCTTGCTTTACAAACATCTGATCGGTCTTAAATCAAAATTTCATACATGCCTGCGACAGACTTGTGACCTCTTGTCCATAGACTGCCGGTGTCCCGGCCAGAATTTGTATCCCCCCGCTAGGAGCGTGCATGGAGTTCACTCCGCTTTATTTCCAATCTACCAAACGTACAAGTTGAGATGTGTTATCTTTATGAAAGATGAGCGTTGTTATTTTATTCTTCACTTCACATGTTATAGCAGAATATTGCCAGTGAGCACCACCCCACCATGGAGATAATAAGCTGCAGACAATCAGACTATGACATATCCACATTCACTGCTTTTTTTTCACCTCTTCACCAAGAGAAGTTTTCACAAATTAGGCTTCATTATATAATCGGCTTTTAATAATTTTTATATTCAAATACAGTATGAGTTTCAGATTTGACAACTGCAAACAGCTGATTGGAGATATTCATAAAATCAGGGAAATAGAACTTTACTACCCTGTTAAATATAATGACATGTATATATTTTATTACATATCTGCCATTATCAATTTAAAATACTAAAAATTGTCTTTTTTATCTACTGATTGATCGAATAAAGTATTAAAATAAATGAAACCTACACACCATTACTTAAGCAAACAATCTTATTTTTTAAAGGAACATCTTTAAATAAGCAACATTCATGTTTTCATTAATGCTGCTCATTCATATAAAAAAACAACACAATCTGGTTGCAAGAACAAGAACTAAACCCTGTTAAAAACAAATTGCAGAAACCTGCTTGCAATTTTTGTGTATTCATTTTTACATGAATGTTATTGAAGTTATATGAATTGTAGTAAATACGAGATATTACCTAAATTCCTCCCCATCTTATGTATGTGTGGTGATAAAAACAGAGAAATTAATGGTAAGAAAAAGTGGTCTATTTGACCGTAAACAATGTTAATGCTTACTCACCTTGTTTTTTTCTTCTTTAAAACTATCCTCCAGGGCAACTTTAATTCTGACGAGATAAGCATCTTGGTGAAGGAGGTAACATTTTTTCCCCTAAATTATGAATAAAAACTTTTGTGATATGAGGAAAAACTCCTGTTTCTTTCTCCTAGTGTATTGAAGGAGTCATTGGTGGAACAGACTATAACCAGAACAAAATCAACCAATGGACAGCCAGTATTGTGGAGCATTCACTGACTCACCTGGTGAAGCTGGGTCGGCCCTTCAAATACATTGGTGAGCCATCATTTACATTAGCCGCATGTAGTTTTCTTCATGATTTAACGAGTATGTGGGTAACAACTGTGTCTCTTGTGATTCAGTGAATTGTTCAGTCATGCAGAAGAGCGGTGCCGGTCTCCACACAGCCAATTCCTGCTACTGGGACACTACTACCGATGGTAGGAGACAGTAAAACTTGATGTCCTTTGATGTCATTGTCAAAATCTAAGACTAAAACCAATGTTAGTATTGTGTAAAACTACTTCCACAGCCTTGAACCAAAGGCTATTTCCACTGCAAGCCATGAGAATCAAGAACAAATGGTAAATTTGTATGGTTTGTTATACCGAATCAGTCACAACTTCCTGAAGATGGATGGAAAACCAGCCATGTTCAAAGAAGCTCTTTTTTTTTGCTTTTTGCTTGATAAGATTGATCTCGAGCTGTATCGTTTGAAAAAAACAGGCTGCTTGTAGACCTGGATCTGCATTGGTTGCAGTTTCACCACACTCTGTCCTGCAGCTACAATTAATAGAATAACTTTTCCATTACCTTCTACTAAAAAAAACAAAAATAGACATTTAAAAAAGTTACATTTAGACCGGGCGTCAATATGCCTGATTTAAATAAAGGTTAACCTCACCAAAATAAATGGGATTGAACTAAATATCATGCACCATTTTAAAGAGGGGTAATTGAGAAATAAACAGGGAATTAATGGCTCTGCAGAGTTTTCTGTAACATATATGTACATATACATTTTGAAGCTCAACAATAGAATACCAAGTTTATGCAAAGCAATAATCAGAGCAAAAGGTGGCTACTTTGAAGACCCTAGAACATAAGACATATTTTTCATTTGTTTCACACTTTAAGTATATAATTCCACATGTGTTAATTCATAGTTTTGATGCCTTATGTGGGAATCTACAATTTTCCTAGTCATGATAATAAAGAAAACTCTTTGAATGAATATACACACACACTCTGTACATACTATATGAAAGCAAGTATTAGGAAAACAATGAAGCTGCATTGCATACAGGAAAATAACATTATCTTATTAGTAAACCAAAGTAAAAAATGTTAAATAAAATAAACCCAGTAAAATTTAAAATTCTGACGGTGCTTATTATAAGGTGCAGCTTTAATCAGTATAGGTTTTGTAAATGTTAAAATTTAAGATGCCTTGCATTGGTTTTTATAGTCGATATACATTTGAAATAATTCAGTTAAATTTTAAGTTTTTTTCTGAAGGAAATCATTTTATGTAACTTTCTAAAGTTGAAAGGCGATCCATTGCATGAAGCATGTGGTTTATGTATTTTCAGGAAGCTGCACGGTCCGGTGGGAGAACCGCACCATGTACTGTGTGGTCAGTGTGTTTGCTGTGGCGATGTGACAGCAACGCCGAGCTGCAGCTGCTCCCCCTCCGAGCGCCGTCAGCTCTGTAGCCGTGCAGAAAGGGACATCAGGTTGTGCGATGAAATCGTCCCCGGACACGATTTCACCCCTGGGACATTTCTGTATATGTACTCTGGTGTCTGTATGGATGAAGGTTATTTTCAGAAAACCAGGCTGATAGAACTCATTGATTAAGCTAAACAAAAGCCTGCAACACAGATTTGTCAAAATTCCATTTCCATTAGTTGTACTTTGGTCGTATTTATATATATATACCATATTTCTGCATCATAAGACCAAATAAAACATTCACATTAAGATGTAGACTAAATTTTCTGATAGGGCACAGTGGATTAAGGTGTATAGGAAATGTCTTGTTTTAGTAAATAGTAATTTACTTCTATATTGTTTTCTATAACTGTACATTGACATTTCAATTTCATTTCTGTACAGGTAGTGTAGATGCATTTTCTAATTTTCTGGGTTAAATTCCATGAATGCAACAAGAAAACTATTTATGTTCAGTAAATATATTCTATTGTATGTATTTTATTAGTGTGTGCATGTTTTGTTTTTTTAACTACAATAAAAAATGTACTTTCAGTTTGCGTGAATGGCCACTAGATGTCACCATAACACATGAAGACAAAAACTACACTTTTCACATATAAATATAGATTTTATTTTTAACTAGGCATTTATTTTTTATAGCACAAATTTCTAGTGTCAGGATGTTTGTAATTTTTGTGTCGCAGCATGAATGTTTACACAAACAGAAGCGTTTGGTTGATTCCACTGCAGATACGTAGCAAAAAATAGGGATTAATTCAGAAAACAAGCGCAGTGACATTTTTAAATGTAAAGTTACATTTGTGATATAAAAAAAAAAAAACAGCAAAAAATATTTGGTGTTTTCTTTTAGTTAAACATGTTTTACTCTTAAGTATTACAAGTGAGATACACAGAAGAAAAAACATTTCCAGTCACTATGGCTGCTGATTGACTGCTGAGCAAGACACTTTTTTGTAAACGTGCAAAATACATTTTACGCTTCTTTAAAATACCTGTGCTTTACAATAGCATGTGGAGCGGTTCTTTATCTGTTATTTAGTATCAAACATCTCGTCATCAAGCATGAGCACATCACATAAGCAGTGTTTGAGAAACAAAAAGTTTTTAACTGAAGTGGTAAAAAAGCTCATTGTTTGCAGCCATAAACTGACAAGGATGGATTCTTCTTAACAGCTTTTGTAGCTCATTGGAATTTAAGACATCTGCATGCATCCATGCCAAAAAGGGGACTCTAAAACAATCAAATTAAACCAGCTGCAAAAGGGAAGATGTAAGCTGAAACATGGCTGATCATCTGTGTATGTTTGCAGCCAGAATTAATCCATATCTTCCTCTTATTTGAAAGAAGCGAGAGATATGAGAAAGAGGACTGTGAAAGTGACTGAGGGACACAGGTTGCACTTTTGTGATGCTTTAGACATTGCAGGACACACTGTGGCTTACATCCCCGTTGACTCCACCTCTGATGCTATTTTCCACATTGGGAACGTCGTAGATTGTGTCGTTGAGCACGTCGTACGTTGTGTCATTCTGCATTTCATCTGCGCTTTCGCTCGCTGTGTCGTGGATTTGGTCGTTGGATGGCTCTATATGGGCAGAAGGCTCCGTTGTTGCCCTCCCCATCGGCCTGCTCTGATGGGATGCTGAGGTACATAAGTAGCATAGGAAGGAGGAGCAATCCCAGAGGCCCTGCGTCATGCTGGAGGAAAAGAGCCTCCGGCACGGATGGCAAAACTGGTAGAAGACCAGCATGAAGAAGATGGCGATGGCGTAAGCCAGCAGCAGCTGCAGCACAAGCAGCGGGGCGTAGATGAACTCGTAGAAGTCTGTTTTGTAGATGTACCAGAGCAAGAGCAATGAGGCGTTCTCTACAAAGCGCACCATGTAGTACACGGCCATGCGATACCAGTTCTGGGACTTGTTGATGAGGTCCGGGTCGCTCAGCTTCACTTGCACAGCAGACCAGCAGAACATATTGATGCCTGCATAGAGGAAAGTCAGCAGGCACAATACGATGGTGGTCCCCACTCTGGTGAGGGTCTTCTCTATGTTCTCCGGGAACGGAGAGTGACTCTGCCAGAAGAGGATCCAGGGGTAAAAGAAAAACACCACAAAATTCAAGAAAACCACAGGAAGGACCCAAAGCTGCAGTACGGAGCTGAACAGAACCAGGACCACCACACGTGTGGCAATCTCAAAGCTCCTCCACAGGAAGATGCACAGGTAGGCCATGGGTCCAATATCCACCTCATAGTCATCGTATTTGATCTTAATGGCAAGGATGTTGCATCTCAGTGCCCCGTACACAATGGACAAAAGGGAAATGACCATCAGAGTGCCTAAAAGAAGAAACACATAAGTATAAGCAGCACATTATTTAAAGAACAGGGTTTTTTTTTCAAGGACTTCATGCACTTTTCCTCATCCTTTTATCTCAACCATAAACCTGAGTGAGTTCAGGATGGTGCCATTAATACAAGTAGTGAGTGGAAGAAAAATGGGCTGTTACAGGTCTGTGAGGGCCAGACATCTTGCTTGCTTGTGTTAAGAAAAAAAAAACTTTTAAAATCCTACAAAGTAATTTCCTTGTTATATATGAATCTCTAATTTCCTTGACTAAATACCCCCTTGCTCAACACAGATTCCCTTGGATATTTAATAAACTGCAGCATGAAACTAGGTCCACTTTTACCCATATTAAATAATTAATCCATATATATATAATCCATAGATGCGTTGTCTGTAGAGGGGACAGTGGATTTAGAAAGTATCCCTATGCAAACCTGCAGAGAAGTGGGGAGCAGTGAATACCATGCGGTGATAGTGTTCACTGCTCCACTCTAACCTCATGCTACTAGATAGAATAGAGGTGTTGTCAAACAGCAGCACCGCATGGAGAGAGTGGAATGATGAACACTGAAAAAATCTGAACTTTATTGTGTAATTGCATTCAGAGATCGGTTGTGGTTGTGACGTACTGTACGTTAAAGAAGTGTATCCGATTTAGTTCAGTCAAAATGGAGTATAAGGGAAATAATGTTAAAGGATGAAATAAGGAATGCTCTGAAGAGGTTTTTAGGTGGCTCTACAAAAGCCGTTTTGGTTTAGCCCGTGGTCAATTAAGCAGCAATCTGTAATCTTCTGTTTCACCTGTCCTTTTAGTGTGAGGGGCAGACCTTGACAGGAAATGTTATGGGGTTGCCAGGGGTAATGGCAGGGAGGCTGATAAACTCTAAAACAATCATTTCACTAAATAAGGTAAAAATGCCCAATGGTTTATTCAATGCCAGCACAGGAATGACTTAAGTTATGCAAAAACTTTATTTCAGCGCAGAACTAACGTCTGCTGGGATGGCAGATGGCAACAGTTTTACCTGTAGCACTGAAAAGTAGATAATTTTTATTCAATTCAGAGCTTAATGGGGGGAATATTTGACCGCTGGGTGATCTAAAAAAATAATCTTTAATATCTGAAACAAAAGCAGCGCACATTGTGTTTTTTTTGTATTAATTATTTTTTATACATTATTTTAACTACATAAATCTGCACTAACATAAAACTAACCATTCAGTCAATTTCCTGAGTTTTTTCACATGGGTCAAATGTCATCTTCACGTAGCTGAAGCTCCTCCTTTGATTACGTGGTCTAGGGTGTAAACAACGTGCATCTTAAAGGTATAGCGGAGGATTTTCTTTTTCCGGGTGGGTCGTCAAAATAAGTGGTCGTCCTAATTGTCAATCACTCTGGTGATATGTTTACGTAAGGCCATCCTTCTTGCTCGTCCGGTTAGCTATCTTTTACTGCGCATGCGCACTTTCAGGCGTACACGTGTGGCGAGCTACAGTTTCAGACAGTCATTGAAGCTCACCGTTCTCACGGCATTTTGAATTGAGAAAGCTTCCTGGATGGGAAGGAAACGTCTTCAAATTTGGAAAACAAAGTCCAGTGGTTTGTTTTTTTAAACTTTTAAAACTTATTTGGAATGACCATGACCTGGATGACCATTTGTTCTTTACTAATAAGCGTTTATGAAATATGGAGATAATCATTTTAAATATTATGTATTGTAACTGCTTAATGTAAACAGTTATAATACATGGCTTGACGTCTCTTGTCTTAGAAAGATTGTAACTCTCCACTCTGTTTTGGAATGTTATTGCTTTGGACTCCCATTTAGGCCACTTTATTGGGCGTAGGTTTGCATAGGGACATGTCCCTACCAACCTTTTGGAGCAACCTAGCTGTCCCTACCAATAATTTGATGTGAATAACATGTTTATAATTTACAATACAGCATTTTTGCAGCAGTCACTTCTTTCCTCAAAGCTTCGCTGCCTGGTAGCTGCCACAGCTGCTCCGTCTGAATATCTGCAGGGCCTTTCCAGTCCCTTTAACTTAGCAGCGCATGCAACTGTGCTTTGCTGTTTAGATCCACTCTGATTGGTTGTTCTGCCTTAGTTCCTCCTTCTCTCTTCCTGATTGGCTGTTTTCTAGTCCATATTTGTATGCGAGTGCTTGGAATGCGAAATAATATTTTATTCCAGTTAGAATACCACCTCTACTACAATTAATATTAGACTACAAAACTAGTCCCAATTAAAAAACTAAATATTAAATATTATCTACGCTAAAACAAGCGAAAACTGCTGATTGCATTTCTGTAAAGAAGCAGGAGAGAGTTTTGATATGTGGAACCAATGTTAGCATCTCTAAATAATATTTAATTCTGAAGTATAATACATTTTATTAAAAAAAAAACTTTTTTCTCTTTTATAAAGCTTAATTCTTTGTGTAAGGCAGGAGTTCTGAAGACTGCTGGAAAAATGGACAAGCAAAGCATTTAAGCTATCAAAAATCCTGATTCTTAGACACAGCCAACTGAAAAAGATATATCACATATAGATAATCACATCTATTGTGATTTTTGGATTATCTTTTCTTAGATAATGTCTGTCACAGTTGTGTGTTCAAATACTTATTTTCCTCACTAAATCTCTAAAAGTTACTCAAGTAAATGCATATAGCTACTACACACCTCACAACAACAAAAAATGTGTGATTTGTCTTTCTACTCTTTGGACTAATTTTACTGACTACAGTACAAGCTGAATAAATATGACTTCAAGGCAAAGTAAAAAATTGCCTCATCACAGTTCATTCACAAAGTGGTATTTTGCCTGATTAATGCATGTCTGACAAATTACCATAAGATCTGTCTGTATTGTTTAAAATCTAAAAACTCTTGGCTTGAGAAGCATTTAGAGAGAAAAGCAGCATTTTCATCATCGCACCAGTGGGGCAGTTACATAACCCCACTTGGACTCAACATCCAGCTCTGCCCACACTGTAGCACACTTATGACAGACTCATATTAATCCCCCCCCCCACACACACACACACACACACACATCCACCACACCACCTCCTCACCTCTTCCAATAGATACCCCTCGCTGCAGCACACAGATGTAGAGCTGCAATGTGAGCTGGGGAGCCGATCCCAGGAAGGCCTGAATCACAGATGTGCGGGAGAATGCTGCACGGTGCGTGAACAGTTTCCCCTCGGCCTGTCCCACCTGCCGCTCCACCTCCACTGAATGCCCCTCGCGGGGCATCTGCTTCTTTCTGGTGATGCTGACATAAGGCTCTTCCACTTGGCCCACGCTGCCATAGATGCAGAACGCCTCCAGACACCTGAGACGAAGAGCAGAGAAGATTAACTGCTGCTGCATCATTATTGTCATTTCTATTTTAGACACACACATATGTGTGTGTATATATATATATATATATATATATATATACACATAAACATATATATTAGGCTTTTAGCTAGGAATATTTCATAGGATGTACACCTTAGGGGAGGGTTGGCCTAGTGGGTTGGAGCAGTGCGCTTGTGCTCTGAGAAGGTTGCAAGTACCCGGTTCGATCCCCAGGGTTAAATGCAAAAAGTTTTTTTTTGTTGCTGTGTACTTGTGAAAGAGTAATAACAAAATTTTAAAAAAAATTAAAAAGCTGGAATCTTGGTGTACCACAGCTTCAGGCTTTGTGCAGCAGCGCAAGCTTCATAGGAATTGTTAACTGTTAGAATTGGAGATAAAATTCAAACACACAAAAAAGTATTCAGTACATATTGAAAGAACAATAACAAAGAAAATTACAGTTCTAAATTTATACCTTACTTTAAATTAATCTTGCTGGAGATTCCCAGCAATTCCAGGTTGAAACCAGTGTTAACAAATTCAATGTTGTTAATCTTTAACAAAATTTTATGCAAGACATTTCTTGCCTGATTGCTCTTGAAGAAGCTGGAGATTGCTCTTTCTGTGGTTCTCCCTTTTTTACGCTCTTAATTTTCCCGAAATTCACAAACTCCTCATCAGTTTTGGTAAAAAAAAAATGTAATAAATAAATCCTAGTCCACAAACATCCTTCTTCACGTGTTCACATGTATGGATTGCACCTAAAAATATCAAATATATTTTCAATTCAAACTATAGATAAAAAATAATACATTACAGCAAACAATAGCTTAAATCTGAGGTCTTCAACAGGGGGTCCACAACCCCTTGGGGGTCCACAGAGGTACTGAATGGGGCTTGCGAAAGTTTTGGTTGATTAGAGTTTTTTTTTTTTATTCCTCGCTGCAAGTTTTTCCACTAATTGAAATGTTTTTAAATAAAAATTAACATGAACTCAACACACTGTAGTAAACAGATAAATGGAGGCAGACGATGTCTTTGAGTCATCAATGCACACATTCAAAGAAACACTGGAGCTCTGTCAAGCTGGGCACCGTTTCATTCACAACACCTGTCCCAGCTGTGCATGCTCGTGTTATCATTGGTTCATTATTACCTCCACTAACTTTCATAAATGAAGAATTTCAAATTAGTTTATTCATAAGGCTGGTCACCAGCTTGCAAAGTGCCTAGAGAGTCTGTGTTCTTGAAATTTCAGACACCTAAATAGTGCTAATGCGTAGTATAACAACCTCTTTCACCTTGCTGGCAGTTCAGTGTGATTGAAAGGCAGTGGTGGAAATCACTTGGAGACAATAACCCAAAAAATTTAAGCCTGCACAACTACAGCACAATGCAGGACCATACATGTGCAGCAGCAGAGAAACGGTTTCATCATCCCCAAGAAAGCAAAAAAAGAGAACTTAAAAGATTATGAAACTGGAGACATTATAACACAAGGATAATCATAGAGCAAACTTTCTGCAGGTGGAAGGAGCTAATAAAGAAGGGAGATTTTAAAATGGATGCTGAAGTTGCCATGTTTCTTCTTGAGGAGTTAGTGAACTGTGCTGCCTAAATTAGTGTAAAGCTAACTTTTTCCATTTGATTTAATTAGACAGTGTTGCTCGTTATCATAAAAAAACAAAACATCCTGTAAACATAAATCAGTGTTGTTGGTACAGAATAGGTTCTAAATGGGTTTAGAAGCTTCCAAAGCCGTGGTGGCTCTTGGTCACAGTAAATGCCGGCTTGTAAAGACTTCACTTCACATGAAATGGTCATATTTGTTTTGTCAAGGCTTTTTTGACACACGGCGGCTACCGTTGCCCCAATGCATGTTTCAGGCAGGGACTCGCTAGATTATACTGTTCATTTGAGCAAAATACCCCATTTCACCACTAAATAGCAGTCATTCTTACACAATATCCCTTTAACTTTCACTTTAATTCTATGTTTTCTCTGAAATACTTTCACTTCATTATTGAAGTCCTTTGTGTGAATAATGTTTTGTGAAAAGTAAGAGCTGTAAATGCATTTCAGATGCAACATATGATATAACCAAGAAAAACTAAAATCATCCACACTGTGAAAGCTTCAGTTTCAGCCTCCTTGCTGATGGTAAATTTATCTGAATGCAAGAACAAGATTGGTCACAAGATTGAATTTATGTTTCCCTTATCTAGTCTAAATCTCATTTACTTGCAAAGATTTGCATATTCAGACACCTCTACGTAGTAACAGTATTAAACATTGAGTTCCCTGGTCTCCAAAGGTTGGATCCTTTTCTGCCTAAGGGATGCAGCCTCCCTCCAAATGAAAAAAGGAGAGACTCATTGGTTTAATGAAATCCAAATGAGTATTCATTAGTCAGCGAGCCAGTAGGTAATGAAGTTGCTAACACTATATAAACGATTAATAGATGGCAATCATGGCCATGTTGCCTCAAGCTAGAGAGGAAAATGCCCCTAAAAGGATGTTTCAGTGAGACCACATGCCCAAACACACCAGTCACCAGTACTCCAGCAACATGCATATTATTGATTTGCCTTTTCAGTCCCTGGATTATAAGGGTAAATTAGAGTCTGAAGCAGCTGGTTGCAGATTTTATCATGTAGGAACTGAAAGATGAATGACTGTAACGTTATCAGCTAAGATGAAAGCTAGAAAGGGCTTGTTTAAAAACCTGATCTAAGGTTTTTTGAATGCAGTTTATATTTGAAGGGTGTAAAAGATGTCAAAATCAATTAAAGATTCAAAAGCATAAACAAACACTCACAACTTCTTACGAATAATGAAAAAGTGTTCATAAATTCATCATTTTACTTTATCAATAAATATACCTAATTTAATATTAATGAGGACATCCTCAAATAATAAAAGAAGGCTTTGTTCTAGCACAGCTACGGTGAAGTGATTTATAGTGTTTGTAATTACTAAGTTAAAACCTCACTTAGGCTGTTTTGAGATCAATACTTCTATAAAATATGGCAACATTAGCCAATGCCATAGCTGCTCAAATATGTTGTAATTTGATCTATAAACATTCAATATATTTAGGTTTTTATATCATCAATATATTCATTGCAGCTTTTACCATTATTTAATAAATACATTCAGTGTTTACTTGTTTCCACAGAATGTCTGCATGATGCTGCAGATGAAGAAGCTGCAGAAGCTCAACAGCCTGAGGTAAATTTACCACCAGGGTCATTTACAGCTGCATTGAATAGTTTGTCATTATGGAGGTCAAAAGAGCCATCAGTGTCAGTGAGAGTCAGTCATTTTC
Source organism: Cyprinodon variegatus (assembly GCF_000732505.1). NCBI lineage: Eukaryota > Metazoa > Chordata > Actinopteri > Cyprinodontiformes > Cyprinodontidae > Cyprinodon > Cyprinodon variegatus. Next base: position 99,452 of record NW_015150790.1, read on the forward strand.
CAATCCAATATTAAACCAGGAAGAGCAGGCTGTGGCCAAAAGAGCTGTGGGTCTAGCAGTGTTGATCTACAGCCAATTAAACAACACGACTACAGGATTTAAACCAGAGCTGTGCTGAGAGACCAACTGTTCATCTGTATAACAATGGGTGACATGCAGACTGGGTATTACTCAAGCTCTTAAATATGAGATCTACATATTCCTCTAAAACTTATACGCATTTCCAGAAACAACATTATATGGAGTTATCAGTCCATGCCAATTAAAGCAAGAACTGAAGTAAAGAAAGGAGCAGAGAGGGCACAAGAAAGGAGCAACAAAAGGAAGGCAGACAAAAAAAGGCAAACATGGAAGGAAGGAAGGAAGGAAGGAAGGAAGGAAGGAAGGAAGGAAGGAAGGAAGGAAGGAAGGAAGGAAGGAAGGAAGGAAGGAAAAGGGAGGATAGGGAGGATGAAGGGCAAAAACTACTTTCTACTAATCCAGACTGTGAATATCGTACTCAACTTCCAGCAGCAGCACAAGATTGTTTTAAGTCCTACCTTGCTAACAGGAAACAATTGTGTTAAACTAACTAAATATGATTAAGTAAATGCCAAAAACACTTGCATTATCATTATTTTTCAGTGTAGGACGTCTCTTTTCCTCTTAAACCCACCTGATACTGAAGTGCCTGACCGCACCGGACTGTATTTATACCGCAACACATGGCAGATTTCAACATGATGGTGAGCCGTTTAAACACGACACCAATAGCAAAGCAGAGGGAGAAGTGGACGTTGCTGCTACTTGAGTAAAGATTGCATACAGGAGATGAATGGAGAGAGCGTGCGTGAGGAGGGGGGCTGTAAAGCTTAAAGTAGCCCGATGGCTTGTTGTGCTAATATACTAGAGTATATCCATGTCTAGTGAAGGTGAAGAATGATGAAGTGTGCATGTATGGGGCACGTTTCAGAACTTGGGATGTCTGTAACATGTGGTGGTGCGCTATCACCAATGGTTCCATTCAAGGTGCGCACTCACTATCTTTCCATGTCTGATGTGTGATCACATACTACTGAGAATAGCAAAATTGTATCTTTTTGGCCGATTTATGGAACTGTTGCCGTGTCCTCAACCTTTATCACGTGTTATACTTCATATGGGGCCCACCCAGATAATGTTGCTTATGGGCCTATTGTTGTGTATTACACCATTGCTACTATAGAACATTTAATCCAAATTCCAGCAAACAGTTGGCACGTTTTGCTCAGGCAGGAGAAACTATAATCTAAAAGGTTGCAGTGAGTGGAACATGTAGATGACAAAACTTCTCCTGATGTAGAAATTCAATAATATATCTTTACTGCTCTCAAGCAGACAATTTGTCTCAGACATGCAAATGTTCAGTATTGATACTGCTGTGGATACAGCAGAATAATGATGCATCTGACCTGCTTTGCATCAGAGGTGCATGCCAGTTTAATAAAGATAATGGTAGTTTCTCCCTGCTTTGAAACGTTTTTACCAAAGTAACATTACTGAAGTAATGTTAAGCAATCACTAAAATTGGAGAAAAATCTCAATCTAGCAGTGAAACAGAATGAGGGGTGCAGACTTTAAGTAATACAGAAAGCCATATTGGACATTAACTGTGCATTGTCCAGTGCCGCCATGCACCTGATAAAGACCATTATAGTTTAAAATAATTGGTAAAGCCCTAAATCTAAACCTAAAACAATTCCTTATTCCCCAAACACATTCATTAACTTCTTTGAATGCAACTTTGAACTTTAACAAAATATTTCTTTAGACTGGAAGACATACTAAGTAAATAGTAGGGATTAAGGCCAAAATGATTTTACCAAATATCTAAAGTTCAATTATTTTTAACCAATATTACAGATGCAACTGATTGATTTTTTCCATTGCACAAACCTTAAGCTTGTAGATGGTTCAACCCAGGCTTTCAGTTTTTCAAAAACTTGCTTCCCCAGAGTCCATTGTTGCAGGACTTTATTGTAAAATGTGTGTGAAAATGTTTTACTTCTACCTGTATGCATGGATCTACATACTAACTGTAACCTTCTCTACCTTTATGTGTGGCAACAAGCTGACTTTAAGCATTTTACCGCCATCTAAAGGGCTGGAGTGAGAAATGTTTAATATAGTGCGAGTAATATTGATAGTGATTGAAGATTATTTTGTAAATGCAATTAATTCCCCAGCCCTAGCAGGGATACATGTATCCACACAGAAAGTTTCTTTAAAGCAAAGCTAAATGCTAACTGGTTTTTGGTATCACAATTGTCAGCAACAGCATTCCAGAAAAAATATATATTCCTGAAAAGGTGCAGCTCTACTTTAAAGTGAAAAGCCATTTCACATTGGAACCAAGACGGTAGTGCTTCAATACCCTGGTAAATAAGATAACTTATCTTTTTGATGCTACAGTGTTAGAAGGGAATTTGCTACAGCTATTCTTCTTTCCTGCAAAATACATTTTTAAACAGAGCTTGACTATTATGAAAGAGAAAAAGACAATTTGTTGTCCTATGTTTACTGATAATATCATGCTGCATAAGTTGGTCTCTTTCTGCCCTTGGTTTTATGTAGCCATCTGTACTGAAAGATGTTAAACCTCATAATCTAGTGACCTGAAACTGACAATATCTGGGTAGATCACAACCACATCTGACTCTACATAATGTCATAGTTACTCCCATAAATATTGATTAGCAGCTTCTATAATCGGTTTGAAAAAAATATTTGATGTAACTTTCATCCTTTAGTTAACTCTCCCTCCTAGATTCATTTAAATACAGACTTTGAGTTCAAGATGACCTCAAAAAAAAAAAAAAAAAAAAAAGCTACAGGAAAAAATGGAGAAAGTGAACTTTGAGCTGAATAGATTTTATCTAACTTCTGCTCCAATGCATAAAGAAGCTAAAAAAAAAACAATGAGGATTTGAGAGGAAAATAAGTTGGTTTAGAAATTAACTATTTCTAACCAACAGCTGTCAGTGCCACTGTTGTGACGGATAATGATAAGCGCAGTTGTGCACGAGTATGATGAGGAAGTGCTGCTTGGAGCAGTGGCAGACATGCTTGTGCTGTCAGTGATAAGCAGCCTGCAGTGACATGAACTATTCTTAGAACCGTGCTTCGCCCAGGGAAGATGTAGATGTCTGAAGAAGAGTTATCATTCAATGAACACTGGAGGGGATACGGACCGTTATAGGTCAAAATGACTGAGGCTGCTGCTGGGGAACAATGTGAGAACAAAACAGGGTGTCACAGTCATAAACAGAACAGTCTCTCTGCTGAGGAATCTGCTCACAGAGACCTTCTTCACTGACTGAGTCATTAACTCCACATGTACTTCACTGGTATGGCTACAAATAGCAACGCTTGTTATTTTACAATAATTACAGACAGCTACACCCCCCTAACAGTTTTAACACTTGCATGCTAAGATATGTTCTAATTATGCATGGTGCTTTTGTGGTTCCTGTTTAGGCCAAGATAATACAAACAGATATTTAATAAGACGACTTTCCTCTGCCCTCTACTGACATCTGACAAAGACGAAACGTTTTATTTTTTGAAAAAGTAATTACAGCTGACATTTTAAAACATCATTCCAGGGGCAGTGTACTGGAGATCTTCATAATCAACTAAATATATATATATACATACACACGTGCGTATATATATATATATATATATCATTCTAAGAAACATAACGTAGAAATCACAAGGTTGGTAGTATCTCACACTATAATAGGTTACTATGTCCAATCTAAGGTTTTTTTCTGGATTGAAATTAAAAATACTTTAGATAAATTTATTGAAAGCCATGTATACACTAAATTCACTTAAGTAGACACATAATACCATAGTCTACACAATGTATGTTTCATGTCATTCATTTTACATTCTATAAACCAAAAGTTGCTTGAAAAGGAGTGGAAAATAGGCAAACTTTTTAATCCCACCCCTTATTTATACATATGGTTGCTGGAGTTCCTGCTTATATCTATAAGATATAAGTTTTGATTTGTAGTTGATGAAAAAAAAAATTGTAAAAACCCTGATTAAACTTGAAACCAGTAACCAGAGCTAGATGTTTGATTGTTTTTTTACTAATTCAAACACCATTTTAGAGTTGCCACACTTATAAAGATTCCCTGGCTAAGTGTCACATAAATAAACACCAACAGGCTATTGTAACATCCAGAAATAAATTTACTGATTGTGAATAAATCCATAAAATTTTGTAAAACACCAGGTCCATTTACAGCAATGATGTAAGTTACCTGGTGTATTTTTTATTGAAATAGGCAGTGTTGCAAATGTTGGCTTTAACTCCTCATAGTTGGCCTTATCTCGGTACATCTTGGTCTCGTTTGGTATGGTCTTGACTAAACCACTATTAAGTATGCTACAGGGTTGTTTACCAAAAGCATTATGTATGCCTGTACCATTAAAAGGTGAAAACAGGCAAAAATATAAGGTGTTTCGGCATTATGAAAAAAAAGTGACATAGTTGGAATTTCTCATGGCATTTATATGTTCCTAAACATACTTTACGACCTTTACTTTTCCAGCCAACCTCAGATGAGGTTAGATATATTGCAGCAAAATTCCACCTGATTAATTAGATTTTCAGCCTGTGAGCTTTAAAAAAAAAGAGTTCCCAGAACTCTGTTCAAATACGAACAGAATACCACCACAAGCTACAGTAAACTGAAACCAAGACAAAAAAGAATCCCCAACAAGTCAGCTGTAGCTGAAGAATTAGGGTGAGATGTTTTTTCACCAAAGTGGATCAACTGCTGTTTGTACAATTGATCCCACTGTCTGTGTGGGTGTATGCACAACAGGGAGGTTTCTAAAGAGAAAGATTAGTCTTGTGTTATTTAATCAGATGGTCAAGAAGAACCATCAGGATGCATGTATATTAGGTAACAGACCATGCAGGTTTAGGTGATCTTTATGCTCCTGCATCCTTGCAGACATTAATTAGACAATGATAGGCAATGCATTGCATGATTCAGAAATAAACTGTTTTATGTCATTGGTAATGTGGAACTTATCGATGCCTTTAATGATCAGACTTCTGATCTAAATGACACTGGCACGCATTCACGCTGCATTAATATGAGGACAAGACAGAGGCTTAGAAAGGATGCAATCAACTACATGAGCGCAGAGCGATCAGATCAACGAAACCAAGCAGGTTTTTATCGCAAACCACATTATAGGGACATGTCCCTCTGCGCACAGCTGCATCTCCAGAGACAAATACACCAACTCTGACCTGACAATGGGACCGAGCTGCAGGATGTGCAGCAGCAGAATGAGCGGTCTGTCTCTGCTCAGGTCCCGGTGGATGAAGGTGAGAGTCAGCTGCACCAGGACGGACGGGACGAGCGTGAAGAGCAGCGTGAGTCCCTGCCAGATCTGGTCCCCTGCGGAGCGGTACGTGGAGCTGAGGTACAGGGCTGCCGTGGTCTCCGCCGTGAACAGAGACACCGACACAAAGATGGAGCTGGGGAAGCGCATCCTCGCTCACTCCACTCCGCCATCCGGGGGGAAGCGGCACGCTGCTTCACCCCGGTTCCTCGCGTCCATAACGGGAACCACCGAGCCGTGTGGACGGCGTCGAGGCACCATACGGGGACGCCGCCTCAGCAGCTGCTAATCAGCGAACCAAGGAAAGAAAGCTTTTCTCAGCCAAGGGTTATGTCGAGGCGAGGCGGCAGGGGGCGCTGCGCCCTCTATGGTAGATAGAGATGATGGACACTGCAGTGATGTGATCTGGCTCTCCTGTTTACTGATCCTGGACCTGAGGTTCAATTAACTGTAGATCCTCTTAAACATAGATAAAGCCTTTCCAGCGAGAATAGGTGTGATTCCTTGATAAATTAATCACACTGTCACCCTTTAGAAATAACCACCACCACCCAGTCTACCAATCAGGCAGAGTTGTCCATGTACCCATATCACAGTTAAGACATGAAGCCATTAATCAAACGATCACCTCCATAAAAACTAATCTATTAATACTTCTCTACCACTTTCCTTAATAACCCCTGACAGCTGGATATCTTTTAATGCACCATCATGCAGCATTTGATGCAGGTCCAACCATTTGCGGTTCTAGACGGGGGCCAGGGGCCCTGTGGATCATGGTCTGGCTCCTATTATGGCCCCTTTACTAATGACACAATACTCTAATTCTAACAATGATACGCGCTGAAACAGACTTGGTACTGATAGATCCTTTGGATCTAATTAATTTTTTCTTTACAAATTCTGTTTATTAACTATTTAAAAACAATAAGGTGTTAGCTTCAGTGGTATTGAGATAGGATCCCAGTTTTCATCTGCTAAATGTTTTTTTCAAAACAAAGAAATAAAATACTATAAATTTTACAGCTAAATTTAACAGTTTTTCTTAAATTCTAATTCAGATTTGATAGAAAACTGTAATTTCAACTTAAATTAAGTCAAAAATATGTAACATTCCTAGATTCTGAATGTGTATTGACCTAATCAGACATTAAGAATTTTAATGAAACCTAATTGAAGAGAAATTTCACTTCATGCAGTTATCTTAATTTATTTGAATCCCTTGCCCTGTTTTTTATTTCATGCTATTCTGTTCCCCCATGCTGGTCCCCTCCTGGCCCCCCTGACACATTTGGTCTAGAACAGCCACTGGATCCAACAGATTCTGCAACAGTTTCTTCCCCACTGCCATCAGACTGCTGCACTGTTAAAAGAAAAAGTCTCTAAATCAAGTCACAGATTCTGCATCACACTGATAACACCAACAGCTAGATGGGGGGCCAGGGGGGGCCATGGCCACCCTTAGCCAATCATTTGCCACCCCTACCATTTTTTTCCCTCTAATACAGACAGTGGCAGCAGTAATACTCTCAAGTGGAATGTTTTAACTTATTCAACATTTTGATTTTCTATATGTAAACAATTACCTGACAACTAAAAAGCTGTGGTTAATTATGCACATCAATATGCTTACAATAAAGATGATACAGAATTAATGCACTTTTCAGAACTACATTTTGTCTTATATTGGGTCTACAATTCATTTACGAATCTCCACTTAAATCCGAGATAATTATTTTAATAAAAAGTAATCCATTTAATATAGATATTATTAGATTTAAATATTAATTGTATACAGAATGATTATTGATAAAAGTAGATAGGTACTGACAACAAATAAGATGTTCGCCCCAGAACCCAAAACTGAAAGAATTTTTTCCACCACACCTTTAATTTAATTAGCATGGATGTTTAAATATATGCGTCTATTTGTTAGCAAAGGCTGTAGGAAAGTATAGTTTGTCTTTATTTTGAAAATATGGATGTTGTAGTTGTTCATTTTCTTTTTTTGGAACAATGTAGATTGACCCTGAGCTTCTGGCACCTATCTGCTTTTGGCCTCCCCTCAGTGTACATTGGTTATTGCCTGGCCACCCTTATTAAAATGTTCTGGCTACACCTCTGAACACCAAGCCAAAAATACTGCACATTTGCACCAAATGTATAAATGCTCTGAACTTCGATATCAATGCATTTTTTGCACCATGTTTTTTTCCCCCACATTGTTTACATTTGCTCACTGCTGCACTTTATGGAATGCCAATGTTCATTTACTATCTGAAAAGCTGCACAACATGAAATTTCGTTTTGTATAAACTCTGTGTATAGAAAATGACAATAAAAGTTGTCTAAGTCATCTCAGCAAAGATATCATTACAATTTCATTCCAAAGAAGTAAAAAAAGTAATAAAAAAACACCTTTTTGTCTGTTTATTTGTTTTAAATGTTTTGAACTTTTCTGGAATAATAAATGACCTGGATGACTGAGAATTTTTACCACCATATACATTTTCTTTTAATTTTCACAACCATCATTTTTTCTTCCTCTCAAAACTTCTAATTGATGTTTTTGAACATTCAGTAAAAATAGCCCTTTGTTGCCTACATCCTCTCTGTTAAGGGTGTCAGTGACTCACAGTTGTACTGAAACATTACATTGAAAAAAAAATGCATATATATTCAAGTTTGTAAAACTGGTAGAGAATTATTTCACCCACTTTAGTAAAGAGGAAAGCCGAACATTTGCAGCTGTTTCTTGCAGTGCAGAGCTGAGCCATATGTCTCTAAGGACACTTTGCTCTCCTTTCATTTGCAGTCTGAGGTTAGTTGAGGGTAGCTAACCCATGCACTGAATAGATTCAGGGTACGCATGAAAATCCATAGAGCAGCGTGAAATAAAAAAAATAAGCATGTACCGGTAATGTATATGAGTTATAATTGAAAAATAACAAGAAATATGGAGTTTTATTAAAACTGAATTTGTTTTACAGTAATTTAGTTCAATAAATGGGGTAGGTTATTGAATGTCATAAATTATACATCCAGTGTAAATAGGTGTCAGCCATCTGGCAGGGCTGATCTTATCAGAGACCTTTCTCCATTAGATTTTAAATGTCATTTAGTGAGATGCAAATTCAGGGCAGGCACAAGTTTCCATGCCCTGAGCAGAATTTGATTTTCTACCCTTTATTTCTGCCAATAATAAAGAGACCCCACAATAATGATAATCAGCTCATTCACACACCTACTATAAGCATTGTAGCTCTGCAATGCAGTTTACAGTCTCCTAACTTAAAACAAAATGAAATTTAAAGTTAAATAATTAGCTGTGAAAATAATGTAAATGTACGTAACTGCAGTGCAAACACACAGGCTTCCTAGCTTTAAAGATTTTTACTAAGGGGAACTTTTAAACTCCAAACAGAGCTTTAGGCCAGAGTGTTGCAATCCTACTATATCCAAATTTGAAAGAATGTTCTGTCTGTCTCACGTTTTGGTTGTGGTTTGAGGACCCAAATGCAGAGGCAGGGAGGCAGATGTGATTTCTTGTAGTTTTAATGAGAGGAAACAGTTTAACAGAGGCAGGAGTCCAAAATTCAACTTAATATTTAACACAAACCAGAACCATGGAGACATCAGGGGAAAACATGCACAAGGAGCCAGGGAGAGACGAGGTGAGAGGACAACGGCGACGACAGGACCAGCAACAACAGGGAACCAACAAGGAGCGACTTCAGATGGAGAGTATATGTAGCTGACAGACAAAGGGAGGGCTAACAAGCTGACAAGGAGCAGGTGTGAGAGGAGACAATGAGGGAGCCAAGGGGAAAGGAACACACACACACACAAGAGGGCAACAGAGGACAACAGAAAAACATGAGAACTAACATAAATCTAAAAATTACAACAAAAAAGGAATTAAACCAATAAAACTAGGAAACACTGAGCAAAGTAAAGCACAATATAACCAAAACCATGACAGTCTGTTTCTATCTCTTTCTTTCTATCTTTCTTTCCATTCAGCTAGACACATCAAAACAACTGAATTGCTATTTCAGCTAAAGTGTTGTGTTGTGATACATTTTCCCCTCGCATGGGATACAGTGAGTTGTCTGCCCTCCACAGCCTTGTCATGCTCCAAGCAATCGCATCTCTCTGCACCTGTGTAATTGGATATGCTTACACTTTAGGCGCACACATAATACAACACACATTTCGATGAGGAATTTTAACTGAACTTATTCAAATTTTTATCCCCTTTCTAACAGACAGAAATTTGACACTGGATTATCCGGCTAATGGCAGGTTTATTTGCATACTAAATGGTAATAGGGTGTTCACTGTGGGAAAGGCTCTCTCCTGGTTACAGAGAGAAAATGACAAAAAACAGCCCAGCACAGAGCAGAGGGGACAGAGAGATTAGAGCAAAAGCTTTTTGGCAGATCTGATTTGAGGGAGGGCAATTGGGCAGTGTACTATGTCGACCATACATATGGCCAACCATAAAGAGTAAAACTAAAAAGCAGATCAAAACATTTTAAGACTGCTATCCTTTATTATTTAATTTTTTATTCACTTTTTGCAGTCTTCTTGCTTGCTGTAAAATTCCTACTTCAATTAAAAACAGGTGACACAATTCATAAGAATATCTCGTCACTGTTTAGTTTGTGTTTTTACTTCACTAATACGTCATATATGCCAAGATTCACCATAGCACTATATTATTGTGCGATTAATAAAATGTCCTTAACAATCCTTTTAAGTACCCAGACATCTGCATTCCTTTGTTTGATAATTGGCTCTATGTCAATGGAAGATTTTAATTTTAAATTGGTCCTTCAGTCAAATAAACTCAAGCTGTTTTTAGGATTACCTCACCGGTCTTCATTACCTATTGGCTGCCATTGTCAGTATATGATGCCGGGGTGCTCTGAGTGCTGAGAAAATCCTCGTTCCTATTGTCACCGTTCTCTCTAACATCCTATTAGCTGGCTCAATTACCAGCTACCAGCCTTACCAACAAGGACCAGAGACTCCCGTGACACTGACACTGCCTCTCTCCTTCCCCAGTTCAGGACCTACAAGCTACACCAATGTAGCATCTCCAGACTTCCTGAGTTACATTAACGCACAGTCTACTGTGTATATAATATATGGCTATATACTATATATTTTATACAGTATATTGTATTTTTTATTTTGTATATAGCTATAGATTCTGTATTCTGTATATATGTCCGATTTGTCTGCACCATCAATACCAAGTCAAATTTCTTGTAAGTGCAAACCTACTTGGCAATAAACTTGATTCTGACTCATTCTTTTCCATTCCTGATTTCTGTTGTACCCACTTTCTCTCTGGAGAGGAACAAGTAATGTAACCAAAGCATAACCCTGACTTCAGCTAGCAAATGTATTTTCATTAATATACTGTATACCTCTGTGTTGTAGATGCATTTCTAGGTCTTTAGTGTCTCCTTCTACAGGAATGTTTATAATTCATATGTGAGCAAAGTCCAATATTTATCCTACAAACATTCTTTTAAAAGTAATCCTTTTTGTGACATCTACAGCACATTCTCTGAAGGGTACTACATTAGCTTATGACCTAAAGTATAGTTATGACCTGTTAGAAACAACCACACCTCTTAGTTCCTATTATAGTTTCCCCATTGGATAACAGGATGGATATTTACAGCTGCAAATACTCATGAATCATTTAGACCAAGTGTCTCCAATCTGGAGAGCCTCTGTCCATTAAGCACCTCTTCTCAAACACATCTGAATCAATTGATTTTCTATTACCAGACCTCAGAGGAACTTTAAGTTAATGTAATCTTTTTATTATATTACAATGTACAGTTTTAATATTGATACATTTCAAAGAAACAATGTTGATTAAAATGCTTCACAAGAGGGTACAAAAACAAAATAAATTCAGAAGACAATCATAAAGTGCAATTACATAGAATTGAAAAAAACTGAAATATGAAAACAAAAACAATATCTAACAGATCTGATGGAAATCAAACTGAACTCTAGTTAAAAGCTAATGAGAAAAATCGGTTTCAAGAAGGGCCTTAGATATCTGCCTTATGAATCCCGGGCAAATTATGTCTGGGGGTTGAAAAGCCTGATTCCCTCTGCCTTTAACCTGGCTTTCATCTTTATCAAAATGATCTGGGTGGAATTTCGCAGTGCTCTTTTTTGTTTTAAATGTTTATAAAAAATCTATGAACTAGCTGTGTGGCTAACCATTTAAAAGTGAGTTAAAAAATCTTTAAAACAATACGTAACAGAACAGGCAGCCAAGTCAAATCTGCTAAAATTGGAATAATGTGGTAATGCTCTCTGGTATTTGCTACGAGCTGCAGCGTTCTGGACCGCATGAAGGTCATCAACAGATATTTTTAAATCCAAAATATTAGTATTTGCAGTAGTCTGATTTGGAAGTAATGAAGTCATGCACAGGAGCGACAAAGTTCTAGGAGATATTTAAGAGTTTGTAATTGTACACATTGAGTTCAGTGTTAGTGATAATAATTTCTCTAAGTTGAATTGAGTTCCATCTTTTAAACTTCTGGTTTGATAATACTGTATGTGTGCAGCATCTGTTTGAAAAAGAAAAAACCTTTATTAACCTGCCGTCTTGAAGGAAAATCTTTACTGATTGACTCAAACAGCCTACCTACACCTTAGACTGATAAGTGTGAGTCTATTTCTGGTTTTAATGAAATAATTGTATATGTATAATTTTTTGTGGTTGCTTTTTTTTTGACAGTTTGATCATGTCTTTTGCCTCAATCTCAGTCTAACCTCCTATCATCTGAAAGGAAAAATCACCTCATTAACATTCTAAAATTAGGAGGATACTTTATGTTTTAATTAATTTGAAGTTATAAATAAATGACTTGTTTAGCAATGAAGTTATCAGAGATCTACAAGCTGAGGACATCATGTTGGTAGACATTTAAAAATGGGATCAGCTGGAGATTTTTTTTAATAAATAATGGTTAGATGGAGATAATATAAATGAAATAATATTTATTTACTCCCATGTAAAACTGAGAAAGACTGGAACAATACAGTAAAATGGTCACAATTATGCACAAATGTTTGCTCTACAACTTCACTTTAAACATCTGTTATTCTTTTAATTATGTTAAATGTACAGAAACATGTGAGGCAACATGAAAGCAAAGCTTTTATTAAATACTTTAGCACACATGCCATCATATAATGTAAGTCTATGCAGAATCATCAGAAACGGCTTTAGCTTGCTGTTTTTTACGGGCTTTTTTTCTGGGTGTTCCAAAGATATTTTTTAACAAATTGAGCCACTGGTTAATACAGTAAAAGCTGGCCAATTTTTTTTGTTTTATTTTAGAATGAGTTATTTTCAAATGCTTTTGTAAGGCCACAATAGAACAAATAAAGAAAAGACATCAATTACTGCCTGTTACTCATATAAGTTGAAAAAGAGTCACTTTTGGAACAGACTAAGACAAAAAAATAGACACCAGACTTTGCTTGTTTGTTGTTTTCCCACCACAAAGCTACAGTCTAGAACTATATATTGTCTTTTCCCACAAAGTGGAAAAAAATCACACCGTCTTACATCTTCAAAGCTCCAACACAGCAGGAAACAGAGCTTCAAACAGAATCACACACACAAAAAACAGCCACACACGTCAAAGAGGTGAGCCATAACACTTAACACATGGTGACACTATTACAACGATTAACAAGTATCAACACAGCAGCTGTACTCTTACAGACATCAGTAACGGTGAAAGCCTAAGCCCCATTTACACTACCCTTGAAAAACCGATCCAGGCCGAGACCGGTCCGAGCTTGGATCGGTAACCAGGCCAAGCTCAGTTTTGACGACCGTTCACACATCACACTTATCTCGGTTATCTCGACTCCTCGCCTCCTAGTGACGATGTGCGGTATTACTGCTAGGATTGAAGGAGGGACTCAAGCAGCTGGTGGCGGTAATGCACCAAACGCTGCCTGTCAACCGCCGTAAAACCCAAGAAGAAGAAAACGCAGGA
>NW_015150790.1:113383-121242 GCF_000732505.1 Cyprinodon variegatus
GGTAGTGTAAACGGGGTAATAATGTCAGTAATCCCTCTTTTTAATTTAGCAATTATCTAAGGTTTTGGCAATGGCAAAGTGAAAGATTATGTCACTAAAGACGTAAACTCACTGCATTGCATGATCTTTAGCTGGTGAAAACTTTGAAGGCATTATGTGACTTATGTTGTTTTTATTTTTTAAAGCATGATTAACTTTCGTGTGACTCCCTTTACTTTAGGCTGTTAATAGTGCAATAGTTTATCTCTGCACTGAGAGCAGCATCTTGGAAGATTAAGATGCACTTTCAGTCAGTTTACAGACGTTTGTTGCTCTTCAGTGAATGATTTTTTTTCAGCTAAAACTCAGAATGGAGTTTTGAGAGATAGTTACAAGAAGCTATGCGACAGAATATGTCATGAGTAGTTATTTGCCTTTGCAGTGGCTACAGGTTATAGTAAATACATTAACCGTGATTTTGCACAGAAAGATGCAAAAAAAATATGTCATCATTGGCGGACACTCCTGAGAAATAAAATAAAAACAACAGCTGAGATCAATTCTCCTTTTCTTGATTCTGTTTATACTGTAAACAGATTTGCTTTTGCACTGCTAAACAGCAAGCTGTTAGCTTCCACTTGTCCCTTCAACAGTTATTTACAAGCTGCCAGCGTTTGTTGATTGATTATATTCTGTTCTGATATTATGAAAATGAATTTCATGAAGTATTTTTGTTAAATGTTTTTACAGAGAATTAGTGCTAAATGTACCCAAACACTGGGCTGAGAAAATGAGTATTCCTTTGTGTATTCTAGCTCTTGTTCTCCTTGAAGGTATAGTGGAGGATGTTCCTTTTCCTGGTGGATAATCAAAATAAGTGGTTCTCCTAATTGGTCATTCCGGTAATATGTTTGCGTAAGGCCGTCCTACGTGCTTGTCCCCATTTTTTTTACGTACCTATGGCAAGTCTGAAATAGTTTAAAAATTGAAAACCTGCTTTTGGAAAGTAAGCTTGAATGAGTGATGCAAACAGCAACTTTTAAACAGAGCGTGCATGTTTTTGCACACATTTAATAGGCGTTCCTTCTCGGGAGCGGGGACAGGGTTGTGCATTTCTTTGGAGTGGAGAGGGTGGGTCTTTTAAAAAATGTGTAAAATCTTCCATTATACCTTTAAATCTGAAACAATTTTAATGATTTTCTATTCAACTTTGGAGATATGTGAAATCAGAAGCAGATTTATTAATATGTAACTTAGGTTGAAGTCTCTATAAACATTCATATTACGGTAGCCAGATCCTGTTACAGGGAAACAGCAAATCTGATAAACCTGAAGGGTGTAAATCCAAACAAAACAAGACCATTCTTTATCTACTGTGACTGACTGGTTTCTTTTAACCCACTTATCTACTGTAGCAATCACAGCATCTATACTTGTTTTACATTGTCTTTCATTCTATCTTGAAGGATTTTAGGGTAACAATCATAACCTCTGTTCAGGTTCAGGAGACAATGCCAAGCTGGTTCTATTCACACAAAGACACTGAACAGAGGGAACTCTGACTGGTCTGGTTGCAGGAGGTCGACCAGGAAACAAACAGTCCCAGAGAGGCCCTCGAACAGACTGTAGATGCTGGTGACAGAGAGCGAGCCTGCCTTAAACTCCTCAGTGAAGATGAACTCTGCAAACCTGTAAGTGGAAGAAAAAAAACAGAAAGTAAACGATGAAATCATTTGGCAGCAGCTGATTGCGGATGCAGATCACATTGGTTGGTGCATATTTGTATTAACATTTAGCTGTCTTCAAGATAAACATCGGCAGGGAAAATAGGTACTAAACACATCAATGTGTTGGGTAGCATTGATGCCTTGCAGCAAAAAAATTCCGGGTTCAATTCCCGATTTTGCATGGAGTTTGCAAGTTCTCCCTGTGCATGGTTGGGTTCTCTCCAGGTACTCTGGCTTCCTCCCACAATCCAAAAACATGATCGTTAGGTTAATTGGCTTCTCTAAATTCTCCTTAAGTGTATGTGTGTACGTGAAAGGTTGTTTGTCCTGTTTACCTCTGTGTTGCTGGATGGATGGATGGATGGATGGATGGATGGATGGATGGATGGATGGATGGATGGATGGATGGATGGATGGATGGANGGATGGATGGATGGATGGATGGATGGATGGATGGATGGATGGATGGATGGATGGATGGATGGATGGATGGATGGATGGATGGATGGATATAAAATATACATGAGAATAAGTAATAAGAACAAGTAATCTAGACATAAAAACATCAAATCAGTCAATAATTAAGTTAAAAACCCTTGGAAAGTAGGAGGGAATGAGTACTTAAAACATATATAAATTAAGGTATAAAACAGGATAGAAAGCCAGTAAAATTAAATAAAATGTCTTTCAAATGGTATCTCTTTACCTCTGTGTAGCTTATAAAACATCTCTAAATGGGTAAATGCATAGTTTTTTGCTTAAACACAAGTTGATGGTGTTACTTACAGAAAAAAAATTCGAAAGTTCAAGATTAAAAGAGTAAAGCCATAATCCAGAAAAAGAAATTTTGCAATTTTACATGACATGAGGGATAATCAGGGGCACCTTTATATAATTTTTTACTGAAGAAGAAAATAAATAATAACATGAGTTTCCATCAGCTGAAGTCTAAAAAGAGAGACGGACCTGTTTCAAGAAAAATAATATTGAAGGTCATTTTAATAAATTTTGACAAGCCATTAAAATATAGTCTGATAAGAACAGACTTGAACTCTTTTGAGGTCTATGCTCACATTATGTTTGGACAAATAATGTTACTTTAAGCAGCCTGACAAAAATATTTAGCAACATATCATAAAGCTAAATCTTGGTCCAAAATTGGCTTTCTGTATGACAGTTTTAATGTTGATGCTTTATTTGCTATACATTTAAATCATTTAGATATAAAGTACAATTAAATAGTTTTCTCCCATCTTAGTTCATATATTTGCTGTGTGAAAACTAGTCAGAAAGAAAGTTTAGTTTAACTGAGCAACCATTTTATGACATACTGGGAAAATCAAATTTACTGCCAGTTTTGGACACGGCTCATGAAATTTCGATCTTACAGACGGTCTTTGGCCGATCTACTTCAGACCAGTGGGAATAATGAAAATTGATTGCCTGCCTTTGTGCACGGTAGAGGTATTTCGAATTGCCTGTGAGACGATAAAGTAGCAGAAAGACATAAGCGCTGCCTGCAACCCCGTGACAAATGCCAGGTCCTTTCTTCAGCAGGCCTTTCTGCCAGACCAGCTCCCCACTTCGGATGCACGTGTCCAGATACTGTGGCTTCTTATTGATCAGATAGGCTTTTGCAAAGAGATATGCCACACCTGCAGGACGAGATGGAACCATTAGCGTAACCACAATATGCAACAGGTAATGTGAAACTGCATCATTAACAGTGGTTGTACCCGGAGCTCCGTGGCACCAGTGCACCAGCTCGTTTTCTCTCTCGATGATGGCCCCAAGCTCTGCCGGCCAGTTGCAATTCTGTTCCTGGCTCATTAGGAAATCAACGCTCTGCCACACCAGGTCCCTCTCCGCCCCACTGAGCATGTCCTGGTAGCTTAGCAGCATCTGCAGCACTGAAGATAGGCCATGGGCTGCACCTGAAAGGAGGCACCGTGAGGATTGGGTCAAGCACGCACCAACGAAACCAGGCATGCAGGCAAACACTATGCCAGGCACACAAACAGACACAGCCTTGCAAGATACAAGCATAAAACACTGACAACAGACTGCATGTACACTTCTTTTTGCCTCTTGTAGCTCACTGACCTGGCTCAACAATTATACCTGGCAGCAATGAGAAAACTTTGGAGAATATCTGCGAGTAAATCAATGACATCTGGCTTCAATATCAGTTAAGCCCAACATTTCTTTACCCCCCTGGAAGGTGTAGGCTAAAATTTGTTTCATTTTTATTTGACTCGTTTTGACAAATATGACTTTGGATCATCACAGCATGGGTTCTGACTTAAATATAGAAGAGAACTGATGGAAGGAGCTAAACATTAGGGTGATGGCAAGGAGATGTTACAAAAACTTGGAGCTCAGTCACCATTGAGAAGTTGTTAAAATAGTGCAAACACTTAAAAATCTTATTAAAAATTATGAAAAGGGTTTGATATATCTGGAAGTCCCACAGGTTCTTAGCTCTGCCATTCTCCACCACCTTAGGTGGCGGCTCCCATTTTGACCTGTGGGTCGCCAGTTTGTATTCTGCGCAGATGCACACATCCTGGTGTTGTGGATCAGCAAGTCAGTGTCTTATTCACTCGTAGCAAACAGCTCGATGTCATCCATGTACATGAGGTGGCCCCATTTACAAGTTGGTATCCATAGCCAGTCTTGTTGATTATTTGACTGTACAGGCCTATGTAGAACAGAAGGGGGAGTAGAGCATCTCGTTGGTATATTCCAGACTTGATGGAGATTTTTCCAAGTGGTTTGAAGTTGATCTCATGTGTGGTTTTCCACAGCACCATGGAGTTTAACATGAAGGCTCTTAGAGGGCTGTTGGTCTTGTAGGACTTCAGGCATTCCAGGATCCATGTGTGTGTCATTGAGTCATAGGCTTTCTTGTAATCAACTCAGGCTGTTCACAGATTTGGTTGTCTGGTTTTGTATATAGGTGAATATTTTTTTTAACATTAACATTAATTGACATATCTAGGCTAAAAGAAAAACAAAACCAATGCAAATTTGATTGTGCCTTCAAATTGTTTCAAAATCAGTTTCACTGACATATTCGCCATATGTAGCCTGGTAAATAAAGGTATATTATTCTTGATTTAATAATTGACTTAAATAACAGAATATTTTGGGTGGTTTTTTTTTCAAAAGCAATCAAAATTGTCATTCATAAATCTGTTTTAGGGTCAATAGCGTGACATATTATAAATAAGACACACAGGTCCGCAACTGAAAATAATTCTGACCTACAAACTGGGAAAACCCTTTTCCCAAAAACCAATACCACTGGGTTTAAATCAGGCCATATCATTGAAAGGTGGAGCTAAATAACATGAATCCTGGACAAAGAGTCATTAAAATCGCTGAACACATGCAGTGCAACCAAAGCTCTCTGGGATTTTACAAACACTGCATCTTCTTTCAGGATCAGAAACCTACAAACGGTAAACGGTAAGCAAAGGTTTCAGGACAGGCAAAGTTAAACACATGCAGATCCCTAAACAAGTGCCCTCCCCAAACCAGAACTCTTAAAATAGTCAACTTGTTTCACCCCTCAATCACCCATTGATGATGAAACCATGCAGAGGTGACCAGCAGGGCTATGCTTACTATGAACTCTGTGCTTGTCTGAAAGTTAGTGAGGAACTCCAGCCCTGATGCTTCTCCTCATCTGATGCAGTCAGGAAAAGCACAGTTAGCTTTACACATATGAACACAACAGCTCCACAGCCAGAGACACAGTCATGTATAAAGATCAGGACACCTAATACCAGTCTGCTTGTGTTTTTATAGCAAATATGGATATTTGATAGCAATTTTTAACAATGGAAAAACATTTTAGGTAATAACCAAATTCAAAACATGTAATTTCTATGCAGGATTAGATTCACACAACCAAGCATATATTTCTGTCCATGATAACTAAATTTACACATAGCTGCATCACATTAGATTTAAATGGTTACATCATTACTCAGCTTTTTGAAATAGGGTCACCCTGTTTACACCTCAGCCATTTAGCTTGGAACTCGCCTGGCAGTTATAGCCAGAGCAATCACCATGCATAGATGTAATACATGTCCAATAAAGTTTACTTGAAAAAGAGACTGCATGATGATAAACATTTGCTGCAAATGGACCAGGACAGCATAAAATCCACCATGACCTCTAAGGTGTATCAGAGGACGTTTGAGGAAAATGTGAGGTTAAAAAAATAAGGCTGTGTCTGATATAAAACATAGTATTTAATCTGCCAAAGGATACTGAGAATTAAGAAATGAAAAGTAGTTCATGTTGAGGTCAAATTTCATAACTTTATTTAACTCATAAAGTTATGATGCCGCGTAACAGGCTGACTGTAAGAGAAGCCCTTCAAACATCTCGCAAGGTGAGGGGGAGAGAAAACTTTCTGTGATCCAGACTACAAAAACATATGTGAAACTATTATTTAAAAAAGGTGTGTGGCTAGGAAACAGAATGTAGGGTGTCGTAACTTTTTCCTAAGCTATAAATGCCTTTTTCTTACATTTCAATTAACATTTAAAATTAGCTTTATTACAGGTGCTTACCTGCAGGTTTTCCAGGGATAAATAAAAAGATGAAACAATATTCAACATTTTCTTCAGAAACTGAATATTTAATGGGGTGTTCATATTTTTTTTCCACATGACTGAAGTTCTGGAATTGAACAATAAATTTTTATCATTAAAAGTGATAAAAAGGCATTTAAGGAAGCAGGACGGTACAAAGGTTTTAAAATGGCACACTCTCTTTATATCAATAGATCATCTAAGGGTCTTTTACAAAGTTGAAAAGAACAAAAAACAAAGTCAGGCTTTTTCAAGGGAACTTGTAAATAAATTAGGAATGATTAAGGGCTTCTGTAGAAAACTGTTAAAAAAAATGAAATAAGTAAGGGGAAAGTTAATGTTCTTACCGAGGTATTCTGTTCCATAGTATGAATACATTAGCGGGAAAGGCTTTCTCTTCCTCCTGGCGTACTGCTTTCCTGACTCAATGATGGCCTGGCAAATATATTTGATCTGATCTTTGCTTAAAATCTGCAGAAAGACGAACACACACAGATGTTATCAGTAATGCATTCATTACAATAAAGACAATGATTAATCTGCAGTCAGAAGCTCTCAAGCACCACTAATGATTTGTCCTTCTGCTAGAATAACTACAAATTACAATCCTACTCTCTAAGACACAAAAGTCATTAATGCAATAAACTGATGGCAACATCCATCCTAATAAGACAAATCCAAAAAATGCTCCAGGAAAAAGCTGCCAGTACTGACTCAGAGATTCCTGGTAAGGCCAGAAATAAAAGAGACTAAAGGTGTCTGGGAGAACAAAGGTCACCTAAGGAAGCAAACTAAGAAGAAAGTCAAAGGTGTTCTATGTCTTGTTGAGTCAGGCAAGAGGGGAGAGTGAAATAGATGAGGCTGAAGCTGCTGTGACAACAATCAAGAATAGAACATTTGAAGATGAAGTCCTGTCAAGGTCCTTTATCTGATATCATCTTTAATATTACCTTTAGGATAATTACCAATGGGTAAAATACTCAGTCTACATTAAAACTAGTTTGATTCTGGTAATTATAAGATAATTGTGATGCTGAAACAAGTAACTGATTTACTATAACTGGTTTAGTCATTGAGTACTAATATCCCGATATGCATGGGCATTTCTAGACAGGGGCCAGCAGGGCCAAGGGCCCCTGTAGAACTGGTCTTTGCCCCTGCTGTGGCCCCTGTACTAAAGACATAATACTAAATACATTTCAAATAATTGTATAAGCCATAATTTATTGGTCCCTGTATCTATTTTTTAGGGTTTACTTTTTAAATAATGCAAAAAAATAATTTATTCCACTTTAAGCTTATAGTTATATTTAGACAGGATCACAGTTTTTATTTGTTTTTCTTAGGTGTCCACACATGAAAGTAGCAGCTGTTTGGATCAAGTGTCACTGATGTAACCGGAACTATTTCCCTCTGAAGATACACCCCTCTGACGTTTTAAAAGACGTAACTTCCTGTTTCATCGTTCTAATTTGATGATGACCCTAGGCCGCATAAGGCTAGTGTGAGCACTCCCCATCTGAAGGCTTCACTCAGTAGCGAC
>NW_015150790.1:121382-127465 GCF_000732505.1 Cyprinodon variegatus
TTGAACACAGTGTTTTTATTCTTCCTGCGATTCAAACCAAGTTGAACACAGTGTTTCCTGAAGCCTTCTGCAGCAGAGACAGAGAAGAGGTAATCCAGCTCTGCTAACCTGAATCTAACCGCTGAAAAACGGGGCCCTCCAATCCAAGGAGCCATTAGAAGCCGCCAGGTCCATGACTGTCTGAAACAGAGAGATGGAGTAGCACACAGGAGCATCTGTTTGAAGTATGCGGCAAGCTTACCATGATAGCTAAAAGGGAGTGAGTTATAAAATTAACCTCTTTACAAAGTCACCTCTTATTATTGCATCGAATTGATCCATATCTCTTAGAGCTGCTGTTGGACTAACGGACTGGACAGAAGACCAGAAGACTGGCCTGCAGAAAACCGGACCGTGCCGAAGGCCTTCACTCCATCGAACCAAAACAGTAACATCATCCTTCCCCCTCCTTTCCATCGGATACTTAATAAGTGCTCTACTTGAGTGAACTAGGTAGAATAGGTAGTCATGTTGGTGTTTTGTTTGAATAACCTCTCTGATTCAACTGCTAATGGTTTTAAGAGTTTAAGTGAATGCTGATGCTCACAACATAGACTGAACGAGTTTCTGAAGCTAACTGCTCCAGTGGACTGGCTAGCATTGTAGCTCCCGCTACATTTTGCATCACATTATAAAGGCTATATCGTGAGTTAACCCTTTCTTTGTTCAGCCTAACTGCTGTTTAATGCATTCCTGTACTGTTTTGACTGCAGTTAACATCTCTGCGTCAGGGCTAATTCACATTTTATCTACTGCTATTTTAAAGGACACTTTCAAATGCATTAAACCTTAAGCTTCAAACATTCCTCAAACTTTAAATAGACTTTTAAACCCCTCTTCCCCTTTTATTACTTTATCTTTGCTTATTTTTTGCAGCGTTTAGTGTCTGCTTAATTATTAGATATAATACTGTGGGATTGTAAGTAATAAAGGTACCATTCTATCTTAACCTGTGGTCTTTTGTGCTTATTTTACACAGTGAACGATTTATCACTCAGGTTGGATTCACTCTTTTTTCATTAGCATCCGAATAAACAGAGACATATTTATTTGGTTGGTGGTTAATAACATTGCTGACAGCCATAGCCTAAATGACTAAATTAGTAAAAGAACTGAATATTTTACAGTCGAATTCAGGAGTCCAACCTTTAAGATAAGAGGCTAAAACCCTGGTCAGTAAGCAAATTACAGTTATAATCATTCAACTGATAATAATTTGTTTTACCCTTGATTTGAATGACCTATTAATTAACTATAACTTCCAGTTCTAGTTATTATATACTTTCATAATCTTCTGGTAAACTATCATAACACAGCTCACTTAATATTTAGATGTATGAACTTTTGCCCTGTTTTTGTTTTGTATTTTGCTCTTTTGCCCCCACAGCCGATATGTGCGGGATGTAAAGCAGTGCCTGAGGACCTGCAGGTGTAACAACTACATGTTGCATAATCTGAAACACAAAGGTATAGAGGATGATCTTTTATTTCCTTCTAGTTAATCATTCTGGTGATATGTTGATATAAAGCTGTCCTACATGCTTGTCCTGTTAGCTATCTTTTTCTGTGCATGAACATTTTCAGCCTCATATTTATGGTCAGCTATGGTTTCAGACAGTCATTAAAGTTCAACCTCAGAGGCAGATATATCCCAGAATTCTCTGTGCAGAGAGCTCTCCTCACAAAGCACTATACGATTTGCTGTCACAGCGGCCTGCTGTCGCTATAGTCTGTCGCTACTAATAGGCTGTTGTGGAGACTAATAACTATGATGGTGCAGGCACCGCACAGGGGAGGAGGAATTACGTGACCAACAGAGCAAAAAGCAGTAATCGTCTGTCCATACGGTCAGTTAACTGACTTTGCTATAAAGTCCCCTATATAGTCCCCGCTGTATGTGGACACAGTAAGCTTGTATGAGAACAGCACTTTTTAAGGAGGCCATGCACAAGGACAAATTGGCTCATCCATGCTCTTGCTCGCAATTTTTTTTTTTAAAGTGGAGAGGGCAGGTATTTAAAAAAATCCTCCACAATACTTTTAACTTTAGGTTACCAATATGAAAACATCACACAAAAAGGAGTTCTGTGGTCTATTTTCTAACTATTTGGGAATACAAATTTCTCCTCTGACAGGGACAAATGCAAATGTATTTTGCAACAAAGAATTATTTGGAGTTAGCTTAAAGTATTGCACTGGTGTGTATGCTATTGCTCTAAAATTAGTCACTATTTAGAAAGCTTAACTCAACATGCTTTCAATTAAATATTACCAAATAAGACAGCAGGTGACTAATTACTTCAGGATGATTGTTTCAGCTGATGTTTAAAACTTCTCTACAAAACAGATGTTTTCTTTCATCCAATCATATTGCCACCTAAATGTAATTTGATGAATTGCAGTTTAAAAGTCTTGTTCACAATAGTGAACCATCCTCAAATCTAACTAATGGAGGTGTTGCAGATGTGCTGCAAATGTTGTCAATACCAATGCACCCCATGGAATTTAAAATTAAAACATTTTAGGGATGTATGCTTCTTAAGGCTCCACAGCAAACATTTTCGCCAATATTGTGATTATCTGACCCAGAGAGAAATTTCTCAAATAAGCATTTTAATCATTAAATGATGTTTATTTATATGAAAAACAAATAAATAATTAAAAGGCAGCATGGACATTTAAAATGACCCATTAGGTAACTTAATTTTACTTTGTCTCTTTTTATTCTATCATGTCAGGAACCAATCTCTGATGAGTCTCTCAAGGCCATTCATCTCCTTCTAAAACCACAAGAGAGCCGAGAAAGCTTTTTCCATCTATGCAGAACCATAACTAAAGTCATGTAAACAAATTGTGTGCAAATGTGTAACAGGTACATAACTATGAAAATGGGTTTGCACACTTACACATTTCTCCTTTATATAATATATTTTTATTCGGGGGTTGAATTCAAAATTATATTTGCCTGTGAATTTAATTGTACTACTGCAGAACTAAAGATATTACAACACAATTTGTTTTCTGATATTTAAATATTAGCCTTTAAACCTACTTCATGTTGTCAAATGGTTTCTATTTAAACAGTTGCTTGAATCTAGAAATCAGGCAGTAATCAGGCTAAGGTATATCTTCAAAAGTTGGGGTATGGTTGGCCTGTTAGGGGAGTGTTGGCCAAGTGGTTAGAGCAGTGCTTTTATGCTCTGAGAAGGTTGCAAGTACCCAGTTTGATCCCCAATGGCTGCACTCTGGGTCCCTGAGCAAGACCCTTAACCCCACACTGCTCCCCTTTCGCTGCACAGTGGCAGTCCAATGCTCCCCGAAAGGGGATGAGTTAGATGCAGCTGTAAATTTCTCCAATGTGAGATCAATAAAGTTCAATTCTATTATAATGTTTTGGACATATATCCAAAAATGTGCTGAATCATAGTGAGCTTTTATCACAGAAAATGGTAAATGCCCTCTATTTATAGCGCATTTTTTTAAGTCAGGAGACTTGACCAAAGTTCTTTACACTAAATTTCAGTCATTCACCCATTCACGCACACATTCACGCACTGATGGTGGCAAGCTACATTGTAGCCACACCTGCCCTTGGGCTCACTGACAGAAGCAAGGCTGCCGTACACTGGCCCACCGCTCCATCTGATCCCATCAAAGGTGCAATTATACATTTCACACAAGATATTTTATCGTTCAATCTTTTAAAAACTTTATATTCAATCAACTTCCCTTTGTCTGATATCAGCATTTGTTTGGTGTCCTGAAACATTTGAACTTGATCTTAAAAAGTAGATAGAAATTGAAATATTTTAGGATTTATTCATTTTCTCATGTTTACTTTAGACAATGTATTTCAGCTATATTGAGATGATTTATAAAGGGTAAGGCCTAATTTAAAGTTGTACATTGACACAAGACTCAAATAGAGCAACCATTTTCATACTTTCGTAAAATATCACCATTTCCCTTCAGGCCTGTCAATGTCTTCTTTGGCAAACAATTGAAGGACTGTGTATACAGTTGCTAGTATGGCTTTGCACAGGTGTCCACAATTTGTTAGAGCCAGAAATAACTTAAGATATTTTGTAATCACATTGGAGCTGATCACTGGTGGAGCCTTTCCTATTTCGGATATTGCCAGATACAGATAGATGGTACTTGACAGATTTCTTACAAGTCTCATTGGTTTTTGTTTTCTGTTTTTTCAAATAATTCTAGTAATTTTATCATTCTAGCTTAGTAGGACAAAATATTGTAGGTGTGAAAGTGGGAAAAAAAACAGTATATGGAGGCATGCAAATGGGAGAATACAACAAATAAAAAGGACAAACAACTGGCAATTTTATTTCAAAAACAGACTTGCCAACATAACAAAAAAACACGTCTTAGGAAAAAAGACAGACACAATAAAATAATTCAATAAAATGAAAAATGAAAAAAATGAGAGAAAAAAACAGCAGTCCATTTACAGAAAATAAGAGAAAAAAATGATTATGATGGTTTGTTTAACTTCTAGAGGAGGTAGGAACTATGGAAATAATATGTTATAAATATTATAACCTGTCAATTAACCAACTAGCTAACAGCTTATAATTTTCTGCACTTGTTGTAGTTTTCCCCTCTCCATATCATATCATTTTTCTACAGCAGGATGTTTTTTTTTTCTTTTTTTTTTTTTTTTTAACAATATCTTAATGTCTCATTTTAATCAGGCTCTGGAAGGAATGCACTATAAGGATCATGTAAAACATTTGCATTTTCCAAAACAGCAACACCTGTGTGACTCCTATCATTCACAGAATAAATCATTTTGAACAGTTCAGAATAATGATTCAGTTATAGAGAATCAGCAGCTCCAATGATTGGAGGGGGGTTGTTTTTATATTTCTCTGAAGAAATGATTATCCACCTATGAACATGGTTTGTACCAGTGTAACAATGATGAAATGGTTTGTTGCTGTTGGATTTAAACCGATTCTTACATATTTTCACAAATAATACTGATATAATAGGCTACTTAACCCTTCAAACAGCA
This sequence comes from Cyprinodon variegatus, assembly GCF_000732505.1. Taxonomy (NCBI): domain Eukaryota; kingdom Metazoa; phylum Chordata; class Actinopteri; order Cyprinodontiformes; family Cyprinodontidae; genus Cyprinodon; species Cyprinodon variegatus. The sequence continues at coordinate 126,457 of NW_015150790.1, forward strand.
AAAGGTAAGGTTTTGTGGATGTTTTTTTAAACATGTTTTTTGCAGTACTGATCAGTCACAGTGAAATAGTTCATCATTCTTGACTACAATGCGTCATCCAGGGGTGTCTGTCTCACCTCGATGCCCAGCTTCTGTTTCAGGACCAGCGCGGCGCACAGGTAGCCCGCCCGCCCCACAAACAGCTCATCGGAGCCGCACTCCAGGAAATTGATGGGCGCACACACCTCCCACAGACTCCGAAACTTGCTTAGCGGCTTCACGAAATCGGCCAAGCCCAAGGACTTGTATATCATCGCGGCCACCGCATATATACCGGCCCCGCCGAGCAGGAAGGCGGCTCGCATGTTCTTGTCCGGCTCTGCGTCCGCGTACCTCACCGACACGTCGATGATCTGCTTGGCCGTCTTCAGGTAGACCTCCCGCTGCTCGGAGAACAGAGGACACTCGCTGACGTGATACAGCATGTAAGCCACTCCAGCCGGGCCGTCGTACAGCCCCCCATCGCAGTCGTTGATGTCGATGGGAACCTTTTTTAAGATTCTTTCAATTTTGGACACGACTGCTGGAATGACGGCCTCCGCGCCCTGGCCCGGCAGCAGCGCGCCCCTGTAGTCGGAGAAGCGGTTGGCGAAGCAGCGGGTGTTCTCCATGACAGAGAAGAGGCGAAAACCTGAGCTCCCTCTCTGTCTCTCTCTGCTCTAGGTATCCAAGGATAGGAGAGGGAAAACAATTGGACTGCTCACCAGGTTCCATCAGGCCGCAGCTGATTGGATGGGAGCGGTGATGGATGGATGATGGGACGCGCAGCTTGTCCGCCTCCAGGAGCTGCAGCAGCCCTGATGCACACAGGTGGAGAGGAGCGAGTTTGCATCAAGCAATATCTCTCCTTTAGACTGTGGAATATTTTGAGAGGAAATTCTACATATTTGCTTGTTAGGACTATGCATGGGCGTAGGTGTGCATAGGGTGTCACAGTTTTCATTCTGTTTTCTTTTGAGTCCTCAGTTTT
>NW_015150790.1:128125-132528 GCF_000732505.1 Cyprinodon variegatus
CCATGCTAAGCATTAAGCTAGATGCTTAGCTTTCATGAACTCTGCTAACATTCAGTCTCCAGTCACAGTACTGTCTCCAGTGAACCTGCTCCCCTGCCTGAACCAGTTCCCGTTTCATATCCATGTTTGTTCCACAATAAACTCTTTTGGACTTTTAACCCAGTTTCCTGTGTATGTGTTCTGCATCTTGGGCTTAGCTATAGTAACCCATCATGACACAACCTAATCTTGACATAGGAACCATAGGTACATGTCCCTACCAAAATTTTGGCCCAACCTACCTGTCCCTACCAATAATTCTATGTGAAAAAACATGTTTATAATTTACAATCCAGCGTTGTTGTAGCAGTAGCTTCTTTTCTCACAACTTGTATATTGAAGTCAATATTTTAAATGCTGAGTGTCCGTTCCTCTTATTGTTCCCACGCCCATGTAAATACAATAACTCTATTTCCAGTCCCTTGAATGTGTAATTTTGCTTTGTTTTACAACACAGAACATCAGCATTTCAGATTTAAAAAAAATAAGAGTGGGTTTTACCTCTGTTTACCTCTGCATATTACCTATAGAAAACACCGGATAAATACACATACAACAGACATATTTAGACTATATTTGGTTAAAAAGGTACGCATTTACTTTTCGTCTTAGTCACTGGTAGGTTCAAATGTAACCCATTTCAAAGTGTAAGGTTGTCCCAATTTTACATTTTTCTGAGCCACTGATGCTTCAAACATTGATAAACAGCATCTTGTGTGTGGTCCTTATAACATTTGTATAAATGTAGCAAAACATGCTGTTTTCTCTTTCACAAAAAAATAGCAGCATGCATTATGCGTAGGACCAATTCAACTTAAGACCAATAGTGTCCCTACCAAAGTTAAGATCAAACCTATGCTCCTGGGACTATGTACCCAACCCAAGGGTGTAACTTTGTGATGAAAGTTGGTGGGGACACTCTAAGGGGGCTGATGGACTTACAGTTACTTGACACAAACGCTTTCAATAGGGTTTGTATTTTCCAAAAATGAGGTCAAACATATATTTATTGAATGCTTTCCTATTGTTGAGAACACAAAAGAACAAAAATACACTGATGTTTATATTTAGTCTATAGTTAGACATTAATATATTTTAAAAAAGGATGAATGACAGCCGATTCTGATGCCAATAGCAATATATCATGCCTCCCTAGTTTGTACACAATTTTAGTTTCATTCAGTCATCCATCCAGAAAAATTTGGATTGATTGATGGATGTTTTCCCTTTCAGCTACATCAGTAATTATCCTTCTTCAAATTTCAAATCAAATTTAGAAAATTGTTCCACATATTGTTGAGAGCCAAAGTCTATGTACTGAAATTACTGGTGGAGACATGTCTCCACCAGTTCTTCAGAAAGTTACGTCTGTGACCCAACCCATACACACAGATATCCAAAATAAAACCCACCTCAACCAGCAACTCTCAGAATTAATCTGTTTAGGGCTGCAACTAACGATTATCTTGCAAATCCATTAATCTGTTGATGATTTTTTTCGACTGATTAATTAATAATTGGATAGCAAAACGTTCCATAAGATTCTTTAGGTGAAACAAAAAGTTTTCCACTTATGTAGCTCTGAAAAGAGCATATTGACAGATGAAAAAAAACATTTTTATCTTAAATGCAAAAGTTTATCTATTTTTTTTTTTTACAATTTTGTTATAAATTCTGCTCTTAGTGGGTCAGCTAAAGGCACGTTTTAGAATCTTTACGCACCAGCAAACAATTAATCAGTTACTAAATCAGTTGACAATTATTTCAATAATCAATAAGTCACAATTAATTTGATTAATTGTTTCAGCCCTACATCTGTTTAACATAAAAAGTATAAATTAATTTGTTCTCTTAAGGCCTCTGTGATTACTTTGAAATGTTTGTGAACAAGCAGAATCAGTATAGAGTTAGAAGAGTATGTAGACATGGTCCTATACTGTATCTGAACTGATGGGCTGGGTGAGGAGACCCATACTTTGAAAGTCAGCAAAGAGGTAACTCTGGAGAAGCTACTGAGATCCACTACATGAATCTGATGACATGATAGCTACACTGTAAAAAAAGTCAGTAAATTTACGGTAAAAAAAGGTAAAAAACCAACAGTTTTTGACCGTCGTATCCAAAAACATTGCATTACCGTAGAAATTACATGGAACTACCGTAAGTTGAAACTGCAAAGAAAGTCAGTAAATTTACGGTAAGAAATGGTAAAAGACCNATGCTTAGCTTTCATGAACTCTGCTAACATTCAGTCTCCAGTCACAGTACTGTCTCCAGTGAACCTGCTCCCCTGCCTGAACCAGTTCCCGTTTCATATCCATGTTTGTTCCACAATAAACTCTTTTGGACTTTTAACCCAGTTTCCTGTGTATGTGTTCTGCATCTTGGGCTTAGCTATAGTAACCCATCATGACACAACCTAATCTTGACATAGGAACCATAGGTACATGTCCCTACCAAAATTTTGGCCCAACCTACCTGTCCCTACCAATAATTCTATGTGAAAAAACATGTTTATAATTTACAATCCAGCGTTGTTGTAGCAGTAGCTTCTTTTCTCACAACTTGTATATTGAAGTCAATATTTTAAATGCTGAGTGTCCGTTCCTCTTATTGTTCCCACGCCCATGTAAATACAATAACTCTATTTCCAGTCCCTTGAATGTGTAATTTTGCTTTGTTTTACAACACAGAACATCAGCATTTCAGATTTAAAAAAAATAAGAGTGGGTTTTACCTCTGTTTACCTCTGCATATTACCTATAGAAAACACCGGATAAATACACATACAACAGACATATTTAGACTATATTTGGTTAAAAAGGTACGCATTTACTTTTCGTCTTAGTCACTGGTAGGTTCAAATGTAACCCATTTCAAAGTGTAAGGTTGTCCCAATTTTACATTTTTCTGAGCCACTGATGCTTCAAACATTGATAAACAGCATCTTGTGTGTGGTCCTTATAACATTTGTATAAATGTAGCAAAACATGCTGTTTTCTCTTTCACAAAAAAATAGCAGCATGCATTATGCGTAGGACCAATTCAACTTAAGACCAATAGTGTCCCTACCAAAGTTAAGAACAAACCTATGCTCCTGGGACTATGTACCAGACTGAAACCAATTATAGTTTTAGATAACCAAATCTTTTTAAATGCACTACACACAAACTACATTTCGTTGCTTTGTACTTGTGAAGGTGTAATGACAAAGTTGAATTCTATTCTATTCTATTATTGCACGATGCAATGTTAAATAACAAGCAAGCACAAAAGCATTGAAGAATTATTTCTTGGATTACTAACATAAACTACTTCTAGATCCCGCTAGTTAAAATAAGAGAAACTGAAAGAAAGAAAATGATTGAAATGCCTTTGTGTTTTTTTCTTCTGTTACTTTGTTATATAGCAGATCTCTCAGATCAGCAGCTCAGCTGTTTTCCCTATGGACAACTGCAATGTAACTTTGGACCTCACTTCTAACTTATTGAAACTAAAAATAATTCAACCCCTTTTTCTTAGTTAAACCCCTTGTTTTCAGCTGTCGGTCAATCATTTTGGACTTTTATTATTATTATTATTATTATTATTATTATTATTATTATTATTATTATTATTAGTTTTATACCATCTTAAACACCGTTAAAGCAGCGGTATCTTCATTTAACCTTAATTTAACATTCAACGGTAAGTAATTATTACCAGCAGGTGGTGCCAGAGGGCTGTAGGCTCATTCAGCCGCTGTCCATGGTGCTGAATAAATATGTGATAAAAGAGGCGTTGACCATGTTCTAATAGAGTACAAAAGGCTGCAGATGTAAAGGTAATTCTCATTCGATCTATTAAGCCTTGTATTTAAAATATGTCCATAGAAACAGCAAAAACAAAAATAGATAAATGAAAAAAAAATCTCAAAACAAAATGAATTACAAATAGATCCACCTGAAACATTAAGTTATAGGTATTTAATTAGATATAAATTATTTCCAGTGTATTTGTGAAGCTATATGTAAACTAAAGGGTAACCTTATCAACCAATTCAATGAAAATATATTAAGAAAATATATTTTCAACCCCTCTTTTCTCATTGATTTAAAACTTACATTTTAATTGAATTTAGTTTGTTCTGTTTGATTTTGATCTAATCTCATTTACACAGTCTTTGAAGGGAAGAATCTCAAGCTGAGTTCTTAATAGTCTATAGCACTTGTTCCCTGAGCCTGTTGATCAAACACATAACAAGGATGAAAAACAAAAACAGGGATGAATCCAGACAGACAAACAAGTATAAAACATGAGTCCATTTCCCAGATGTGAAGTGTGGGAAGGTGAGGGAGTATCTCAATGAGATTTTCACAATAAAT
>NW_015150790.1:132913-143317 GCF_000732505.1 Cyprinodon variegatus
CCCCACATTAGAACAGAGAATCTGGATATGCCACATAGGAAAATTGGAATAACAAATGAAGTTCAAGTAGTTTGAAAATATATTATTGCATCTAAGGAAAAAAAATGTATATATATTCGCTAAGTTAATTACATTGGTAGCCAATTAATCTAAATCTCACCAGAGATTTCTGAATCTTAGATGACAGTGAGGCTAAAAATGTAAAATAGAATAGGCTAAAATAAGCCCTTCTCTTCATAAATTTGCATGTTAATGAAATTGGAATCTAAGAAGCTTCTTTTAACCCTTGCTTAGCCCTTGTTTATTCTGCGTTTTTGTCAATTTGAATGAGTCTCTGAAATAAGTTCTTTCAGGTTTCATATCTAAATCCAGTGTTCCCATCATGATAGTTATCTCATTTTATCTATGTTATGCATATGTTATGCATATAACATTCTATATGTCAGATGATCCAGATTTTGCTTATCAAATTGATCTAATCTTTCTCTATGAGTTGACTTTGATCAAAGGGAAAAGTTTCAAAGATTTCAAACAATTCTTTTTTTTTCTTCTTTTGAACAGTAAATAAAAATGTTTCACTTGTTTGGCCTTACACTGACCAACCAAGGACACCAATGAACAGTTAGATTTTTGATAAATTGGGTATGAAAGACATTTTCAGGCTGATATACAGTTTCTTGCAAAAGCATCAAAATCATTATGTCTATTATCATGACAAACATTTATGCATTTGATGCAATGCATTAAGACGGTGGAGCATAATTGTGATCCATGTAGTATAATGGCACCACCATGTCTCATTCTTTTGTTGTTGTTAATTACCTGCCATGCAGTGCTTTGAGAAAGTTTCATTTTCATGTCATCTGGCTGGAGTAGTCACTGTGCTTTTTGGTCATATTGTGTCTACTACAGTCAACATCAACCAGAGGAAGCAAAGTATAGACAAGCAAGATAAAGGTGAAGACTTTCTCCAAACAGCTGATGTTCCTGTGACTGTGAGTGGCATTTTATTCAGAAATTTAAGATTCATAGGACTGTAGCCAAACCCCTCAACGTGGCTGCAGGAGGAAAATTGATGAAATCAAAGAGACAGATAATATTGCAACAGGATAGTGACCCAAAACACACATCCAAAAACGGCTAAGAAGAAAATAAAGTCTTAAAGTGGCCTTCTATAAGCCTTGCCCTAAATTCTATTGAGCATCTTTGGAAGGCGATGAAACATGCTGCCTGAGAAAGGCCCCCTTCAAACTTGAGACAACTGGAGCAGTTTACTCATGAGGTGTGGACCAAAATAGCCACAGATAGAAGTCCCATTGAAAATTACAGAGATAGATTGATTGCAGTGATTGAATCAAAAGGTTGTGACACAAATAATTAAGTTATTGGTATCATCATTTTTGCTGAAAGATGGTTGAAAAGCACTATATACATTTTATTTGGCTGTTTTTATATAATTTTTGTTTATTACTTTTTTTTGTAAGATTTAAGTTACTTTGGTGACCACTGTTGGCTTTGTTTTATCAAAACAAGTGGGTACCACCTATTATGAGGGCGGGTCCCTATGGGGTAATAAGGAAAAGGATGCCTACCAGAGCCCCAATTCTCTCAGCATGCCAACACACTTCTAGGGGGCCATATGCCACCTGGCAAGGACCGAGCACCCACAAAGACAACACCTCATTAAGGCAAGCATCTTGGTGCTCCTCACCGGTCACCCAATGTTACTGTCAAAGACTCCCTGGCTATCCTCGCACCACCAGTACCTGCCAGACTGCAATGGGAGCTGAGGAACCACCATGTACCTTTCAATCACAAAACCCAGTCCCCCTCCTCTACAACCCGACCATTGTGTGTGTGGGATAAAATATTCGGATATATTAAAATGGACAGACACCTCACTTTGTCTCACAGTGCCATTTTCAGCATGAATCTATCTCAGTCAAGGCTATGATTGTAAGACATGGTTTAAATATTTTAATTTGAAAGCAGCTTCTGCTTGAAAAGACAGAGAGATAAAAGCAGAGGATGAATGCCATGCTGATATAGAGGTGCTGGAAAAGGTCGCCGTATGAATACAAAGGTAATTATAAATTTCAAGGCTCAGTTTCTCTGATCCAAAAATGTAACTTGAAGCAAAGCAATTGAAAGGCAAGCACAGCTTTTTGGAGTATTTATGAAGCTGTTAGTGAGAGCTGTAGTTTAGGTTATTAGTGGAAATAATGGATGGTGGATTAGCATCAGTTTCTGAGGCGTGCCCTTGATTGTGGGTTTGGATACAAGTCTCCTTATAGTCTTACTTTGAAGCTGCGCTCCCTGCAGAATCACATCACAGACAAAATAGCAATTTTTTATTTTTCTTTGAAAACATTTCATGGAAATTTTGAGTGAGAGTTCTCAGAAGTTGCCTACAGAGCAGTCAGGAAAATTAAAATAGTTGAAGTCATGCTCTGAGATGCGTTCTCTCAATGGTTTTATCCACAGAGATAAAAAAAAAAAAAAAGCAGGAAAAAAGAAATAATGATTTGCATTTATATGAGGAAATGATTTTGAATCAACAATTACCATGTGATGCTGTAACACATAATGCCAGTGAATGGCTTCAGTTTGAGTTGCACAGGGACTTGAACAGTGTGAGAATAAAAAGAAAGTGATCCGTTCCATCTATAAAACCAAATAAAGAAAACTCTTTCAGCTTTTTTAAAACAAATTACAGGTATACATTGTCTTGCATGAATATTCTTATGCTTTAGGTTTTGTGCTTTTTGTTATACTACAATATCCCAATAATATAAACAATATTCCAAAACATCTGGCAAGGCTGGGCAATGCTAACTTTAACCAGAGCAAGAACAAAGAAGCCCATTGGAAACTTTGGAGGAGCTTCGGTTTTTCACAGCGCAGGTGGGGGATTCTGTCAATAGGATGGTTATTCTTAATTTAATTCACAGATCCTGTCTTAATTGAAGGTCGAGTGTGGCAGACATCCTGTTGGACAGCCAGAAAACATGTGAAATTAGGAGTTCTGGTGAGATGGAACCTATATTGAAATAAATTAATAATAAACAAATACTGGATTTGTTGTGAAAAAAACACTGCAACCTAAAAGCACCTGTCTCATAGAAAAACATAACGATAGCAGGGTGATGCTGGTGAATTCAATTTCTTCAGCAGGGTCAGGGAAGCTGATAAGATTAAAGCCTACAGAGAAATAATGGAGAGAGCATGTTACAGACTGCAACCGATTTAAGATTGTGACATTGGTTTTATAAAATATTTCTTAAGGGAGGCTAAATAGAAATTCATCCCACACTTTTCATATTTTTCATTTTTTTTTTTATTGAAAACAATGCTTCTTTGAAAAAGCACTTTATAATTTTGTTTCATCCTTTGTTGGTCTATAAAATAGACTAAAGTAGGTTAATCAACCAAGTTGCAAAAATGTTGAAAATTTTGCAATGCACAAAAGCATTTAGTTTATCAGCTTATATGTTCTTGCTTCATTTTGATTTAAGTAAGGTTAGAAAAATGTTTTATTATTTTCTTAAATTTGCAAATTAGAATTTTTAAAAAGTGGACAAGTCCAACTGTGTAAATGAGACTGATTTAAAGTGAGAGTGCTTGCAGACATCAGTATGGGGCTGCAGCTGGGTGATTGGCAGAAAGCACTACACCAGCAGGAGAGCTGTCAGCTTAAGAGTAGAAAAGGCCTAGTAAAACTCCCTCAAGAAGGTCATTCAGCATAATAGAACATGTTTGCAATTCCAAGTCTTACGTGTCCGGAATACATAGAGCAAGGGCAAACAGAATAAAAATGACAAACATCAGGTAGATCGATAAAGATGTCAAAGTATCAGTACATTAAGCAGAAAGCAAGAAACTTTAAAAGTATGCTTTAGAAAAAAAAAAGGAAAAAGAAAAGAGCAGAAGGTGGAATAAAGGTTCCTCATTCAGCAAAGAAAGCGGCAATCTTATAATGCAAAGACAATTATTTTCCATAATTGAGATCTAAGCTAGAGTAAAGAGGTTCAAATGAAGTAAATGAAAAACAGCAATGAACTGTGAATCATTGCAATAAGGAGAATGAGTCACTGTTCTGCAGTTGGTAGAGAGGTGATGCCAGAACATAATGATGACAGTCTGGTGAGAGCAACAGCATCTCAACAGTGCTCCATGAGTCCACATATAAGATAAAACAATAGGGCAGATGGCCTTCTTACCTCTGCAGTAAACATGCAACTGGTGAGTCTGAACACATTTTTTCTGCCATCATAAACAGAACACCCACACATTCAATCATGTGTTTTTTTCAAAAAAACCTAAAAATAAATAAATTTTCATTCAAGTATTTTATCAATCATTTGAGTATATTTTCTTATCCCAATTAGATAGATCTATAAATGATGACAGCTATTTTGTAATGTCTTTTATAGGATTTTTTTAACTATAGGACTAGCGTTCTGTTTGATGCTGCAGACAACAGTTAGCCCACTAATTTAAACCTATCTTTTATGTTGGTGAGGTGTAGGAGCCCAAAGAAAATTCCCATTAGCTGTTAGAATGCAGTATGGATACAGTCATAGTATTGGTAAATAGACAGTGATGGATTCCTGAGAAATGGATTCCTTTTAGATGGTTTGCATTTTCATAAATCTGCATAGAAATACTTAACAGACCTCCCCATCCAAACACTGTGTGTTCTGTTTTATTTTTGCAATGGGAAAATAGGATCTCTGAAGCAGTGCTGCAGCTAATATGAGGTTTCTGGGGGCTTGACTTTGCCAAGTCTTCTAGACATCCTTTAAAGTGTCAACCTGATTTGATAGAAAACGACAACAACTAGCAGGCAAAATGTCATGACACCTGTTGGAGAGGAGAATAAAGGCAAGGATCCAAATTATATCCTTTAAAATCCCCCCACTGTAGCAAGAATGTTTTGTTATCAGGCCTCAAATTTAACTTAGTAAGATAATCAGATCAAGTGAAGATTTTGGTTTATATTAGATATTTATTTCTAAAATTGTTTCATAGGAAAGCCACAAAAAAAAGAAGACAGTTCTAGCGAAACTGATTTCTTGCATATGGATGTTTGTATTTTAAGATAAATTGAGTGGTTAAAACCCTGCATAAATTTTTCAAACCCACTTTATGCAGTTCAGAGTCTCTGGGGATGGAGCATAACCTTGCACTTTAAACGGGTCACAGAGCCAGTTACTAAATGTAGAAATTTTCATAACTTTGTCTCAGAGTAGACTCAGATGACGTACTATGTGAGGCATAATAGGTTTCTTTTAATGAAAAAAAGTCAAGTTAACTTAAAAGAAGAAAACAGTAAACTAGACATGGAGACAGAAGGCAAAGAAACATGAAATTCTTCTGCAGATGCATTAAAAAACAACAGCTAAAAAAAAAATGACGGTAGAAAGATTAATTTTCAAGGTTATGGTTGCATTCATTCATTTGCTCTATTTATTACTCTATGTTTGCATTTCTTTACTTATTATATATCATTCTTAAAATAATACTGCAAATCAAATTGCTCACTATGTTGGTAGAAATCGCTTCCCCCTCAGATAAGAAGTTACATGTAAATCTAGTAGATTAGTAGAAAAATAATGAAGTCATCAGTCACACCATGCATGTTGCTGATGTACATGCAGATATTGGTACTTTCTGCGTTTTGGGGTCAAGGGGCTTCAGGAAGTTTGTCAGAAGGCCTTCAAATAGTGAATTTAAGTCAAAACACTGATTTTATAAGATCTGTTTTTTGCAATACAAAGAATTATGGTAATGTTGTCTTGTGCTAAAGAGTAAATGCCCCTGAATGGATGTTTCAGTTAATATAGAAAATATATCCATGTAAAAATATTGACAATTTCTCAACAACTTAATATAATTTTTGTCCCACTCATATACTTATACTTATAATTATAAATTATTTCAATTTATCATTCCTTCCAGAGATAAATGGAGTGCCATCTCTTTCTCAGATTTTCTCTGGTTTAGTTTCTGTTTTGTTTAGTTCTGGAGCTAAGCTCCATGACTAAAGCTCAGATTACTGCGAAAAACCCTGTGCTTGCATCCTGGCAAGGGCCTTTCTTTATGGTTATTCCAGGTACCCTTGCGTCCTCACAGAGTGATGGACTGGTGACCTGTCCAGGTTTGCATTGCTTCCTATTAAATGAATACTGCAGATAGGCACAAGCTTCCTATGATCGTGCAATAATTATGCAGGTGTAGAAATAGAATTGTCTGAAGTTCTGTATCAGAGAAATGTTAAGTAGGCCTACACTCAAAGCATTCTTGTTAAACAGTTTTTCTTCCCAAAACCTTTGGGATTTTTTTCTTTCTGGCTGATCATAGAGAATGCTATACGTTTATTGCATCTGAGGAATTCCTTTTCATCTGTAATGAAAATGTGTGTAATCCTGGTTTGCTTTGTGAGAATGTGAACACCTGTGTGTTATAAGATGTGGCAAAAAGCTGCACAGTGTCACCAGACATATTGCAGCTAAAGTTTGACACCTCTCTAAATCTGTGCACTGGTTCAAACCTAATGTTTGATCCTGGAGCTAACATGTTCTTATCTCACTGAAGTAATTTTTTTTATCAATCAGTTAATTGTCAATTAACTTAACTGAAATGAATACAGAGGGAGCTAGTGATGACAGCATAAAGTTCCTGGGCATTCAAAATTCCTCTGACCTCTCCCAGACTGAGAACACCTCCCACTTGGTGAAGAAATCCCATCAAACACTCCTTTTTTCTCAGGAAGCTAAAACGGATGGGATTTTCTGCTGAGCTGCTAACATCCTTTTACAGGGTCACAACAAAAAACATTGTGGGTCACGCCAGGACATTGTGGTATGGGAGAAGGGTGACAAGATGTTCCGTTTGTGCCGGACTGTGCAGCATTTTCACTTCTATCTTGCTTTTCCTTGAACTGAAACAATATCCTGCATGTGACTGAGTCATATTAGAAAAAGAGTCAAAAAAGTTTATTCAAAGGTACTTTTCCTAAATGCAAAGACAGCAGAGCTGTAGTCAGTGTCACAGAGCTGAACCTCTGCCCCAGGATTACCGAGCTGCACACAGTGCTCTTAAAACACAGCAGTTTTTGTTTTTTTTAAAGCCAAGCAGAATCTTACTCATGCAGTATACATTTATTCTTATGAACTGGAAATCAAAGTCAAATATCACATTGGAAAAATGTAATGCTTCCCTATTACTTAATAGTGTCCACTTAAGTATTTTATATTCAGAATTTCTTTCCTCCGTCTTTCTTTGGAGAGGTCCTCTCCATGCAGCCGCCCTATCTTGGTAGGTTGCTTTCATTTTAGTAAACTCTCATTAGTTCAGCTGTGTCCAGATTCCATTTGACAAAGAGGCTTAAGCCTGTCTTTATTTTATTTTATGTTATTTTTTGGTGTTTTTTTTTTTTCTTTTTGGTTGCATATAAATATTGTTTTAATTTGCAAGGAATGAAGAAACAAACTCAGGAAATTAAAAAAGGGAATAGGACAGGTAAAGGATCTTCATACAAATTATGATGATAACCACCTTTAAGGTTGAAATGTAACCACAACAAAGACAGGAACTAGTTTCTAACAGGTAGAGGTCAGGGAAAGGTGATTCTTACAGGTTTTTGTAAAGTTTGCCAAAGTTTTTTTTTTTTTTTATTTCAATTTAATAGGAGGAGAGCATGATGTAAAGCATCACTGTAAAAGTGAATCGCAAGAGAGACACACGGCTGACAAACAGAGGAATGTATTAGCTTAGGTTGTGAGTTCAGGAGAAAGTATTGTGGGGTGCCTTTGGCATGTTGTATGACCCCAGAAAATGGTCGACACCGTACTGCAGATCCCACCCACCTCAGCTATGCACAACTTGTCCCATTTTCAGCAGGAAAACGATTCAGGGACATTGCATCAAAACTAATAGACCCATCAGCAGCTTAGGCAGACGATAAAAATCCCTGCTGAATATTATAGGAACCTCCGTTCACGTTTCAGAACAAGTTGCATTTTATGCAATTACTAAATGCCACACTTCATGTTCTTGTTTTTCACATTTCTAAGCCTCCTCCAAGGATGCCCATTCTTCATCCTATTGTACAAATATTTTTAACTTAAGGCTCTGTAATGTATGTTCATTTTGATTCCGAGTCTCCAAAATATTCTATTACGGTAAAAAACACAAAAATAGTCTTGACTCAAGATTTAAAACAGCTGTCAGTTTTCAAGCTATAAAAATCTGATTATCTTTCAAGGGCAAACTAGCAAAAATGTTAGAAAGTGCTAAACATTTTGAAATATCCAGCGATATTGTGTTCTCACTTTTATTTTATATTACCAATTATGACAGTATAGCACAGCTATGTGTTCATGCCTGGACACACAGAGAAGGTAGAGCTTTTTTTTTACTAAGCTCAGACAAATAAGAAAAGTGTCCGAGCTTTGTAGAATAATAGTTCAAGAGAAGAGGATTCCCTGGACTCAAATACAGTTTCTCTGATCTTAATACTTTTCTTATTTAATAAAAAATATTTGTTTTTAGGTGAACAAAGTGACCAAAAATTTAGGGGGAAACAAACAATATATATATATATATATATATATATATATATATATATATATATATATATATATATATATATATATCCATCATGCTGACACCCATGAATAAGGGAGACTTTCAACACTTTCTTCACTTAACCACTGCTTGGGTGGTTAAGTTAAAAGCGAATAAAATATTCTCCTGGCACTTTTTTAATGAAACAGGAATTCAATATCAGTTAGAAGTGGAGCAAAATTTTAATCCTTCATATGCCACTGGCATTAATTATCAAAAAATGGCTTTTCTGCTGTCAGTGAACACATCTGCTGACTTTCTTCTCTCAACTCATAGATTTTTCTGTTATTAGCTAACTTTACAACTTGCATATTTCACTATCATAATTTTGTTGGCCTTTTATACAGGAATTGATGCTCATTTAACCAAATTTTGGGTACTCTAAGCTGTGCTGTTGGTTTCCTTCTGTTATTAATTTTTAGACATATTGTTTTTAATTAAGAATTATGCTTATATCTGCACTGTAAAAGTCTGTGTATAGAGCAGCTAAACATAAAAAAAATCATAGGTATAAATTATATCTACTGTTTTCAACCCTAATTTCACTGTTAAACCCTTATTTTCCTTACAGGTCATTAAAGAAGTCCACTGTAACAATCTTCTCCCTTTCTTGATTCCAACTTCTAATTCAGTCTTAGCCTTTTCTGTTGTTTTTAAAAGAATGTGATGCAAGTATATCTAAATCTACTGAAACCTTATTGAGACCTCTTCGCTCCAATTCTTCAGGATTCATCTTGTGCTCCGGTGACGCACGACCCTGTAGGTGGGCAGACAATTTATATAGCTGCCAGAAAACCATCAGCACTCAGCAGTCGGTGTCCTCCGCTCCAGATGGAGGACCAGTTCATTCCTGCGTTAGAGGACAGCAGAGCTTTGCTCCTAAATGTCTCCAAGGTGATGGTGGACTCCGGCGCGGAGCGGCACCAGTACGCAGTCTGGCTCCCCGGCATCGGGATCGCTGCCGTCTACGGGATGATCATCCTCGTGGGTCTGATCGGGAATGTCACGCTGATGAAGACGTGTCTGCTGGTGAAGTCCATGCGCACGGTGCCCAACCTGTTCCTGTCCAGCCTGGCTCTGGGGGACCTGTTGCTGCTGGTGACCTGCGCCCCTGTTGATGCCAGCCGCTATCTAGTGGACGAATGGCTGTTCGGGCGCGTGGGCTGCAAGCTGATCCCCTTCATCCAGCTCACCTCGGTCGGGGTCTCCGTTTTCACCCTGACTGCGCTCTCTGCTGACCGGTAAACCTGACTGGAGCTGCTTTAATATCTGTCTGACCGTTTACTTTTATTTATTTATGATAAATTACGGTGTTTACATTTTTCTTCTTCAATAATGCAGCAATGTTTAATTCCTAAACATCAAACATTGATGCTCCAGGAGTGCAGAGGCGCCCCTTCAAAGTTTTGGGTTGGATAATAATGTTGGTTTGGCATAAAAAAAACACAATCTAGAGCAAAATCATCTCAGGTTTAGGTAAGCCTAGATATGGTGCTATGGGTGCACTCAAAATATTACTAAATCAACTTAAGGATTTTATAAACTTTCATTAAATCTGCAGCTTCCAGTTGTTTTAACCCTTTAAAGCCTAATATATCATATTTGATACCCGAGTTTTTGAAACCTCTGTATCATCATTGTGATGCTTTTGTTCTTGAAACCCTGAATTACATAATCAGACACATGTAGTGAACAGAAAACATATAAAAGATGATAAAGAAATGTGTAATGTATCAAAATTGATACAAATTAATTATGTAATTTAATGTATAT
>NW_015150790.1:143401-159393 GCF_000732505.1 Cyprinodon variegatus
ATAAAAAGTGTCTTTTTGAGAAAACCACGTATATCTAAAAAAAAAAGAAAAGAAAAAAGGATAGATTAAATGTAAAAAAAAATAATAATAACTAAATGCCACAGTTATGTATGGAGCTTATTTAAAGACAAAGCCTTTTTGTTGGTTTGTTTTAACAGTTTTGGGTTAATTATTGTTCTGATTTTTTATTTTTTTTCTTTATTTTTTGGAGGCTAAAGAGGCCTACTCTATTAAGCAACTGTTCAAAAACCTAATGAGTTGATTTCATTTTTAATTATCAGTTAATCATGATCAATACAATTATTTTGTTACTCAAACTATATGTCACAGTTTATGCTTCCAAGTAGCAGTATATACAAAAATAATTTGTGAGAATTTGTTTTTCAGTCTCATGAAATGTAACTGAAATAATTTAAAAACAATTTAAGTGATTGGCTCACTGTGGCCACGTAATCATAGTATAATTTAATCTCAGAGCCAGATACGAGAAAAAATGAAGACTTTTGATCTGTAATGTTGGTAGAGAAATTTACCATTGACAAGAATTGCTACTTCAGGTGGAAAAATTGCTGTTGGTTAAACATTAAATCTGGCTTGTTACAGTATACTGATTGAACATTCCCTATATTACAGAGAAAAAAAAGTGCATCAAATAAATGCATTGAAAAAATATGTATAAAGAACTTGATATGGTAATAAAATAAAAGTGCTTTACAGGGTAATGAAAAATAAACAGATGCCAGAGTTTAAAAAAATTACAAAATCCGAAAACGCTTATAAGAGATTTTTTTGTCGTAACTTGATAAGGTTTGTTCCTTCCTCATCTTAATGCATGCATGCTATGGTGTATATAAAACAGCAGCATTGAATAGACAGCTACCCTCAGAACCTTCCTCCTTGGCCCCACAATATGTTTGCAGATTTCTGTCAGGTTTAGTGGAGGTTTGAAAGACCCAAATGCAGAGACTGAAGCTGAGGTGTTTTCTTGCAAGATTTAATTAACCAAAAAGGAAAACGGAAGCAAAAATCTAAAAACATAGATTTAAAAAATCAACAAAACCAGGAACACTCACAACAAGGGCAAAGAAATGACAATGAACAAGCAAACAGTGACTGAGCAGGAGGTGTATATATGGGAGAAAGTGACAAGGACCAGGCTAATCAGCAGACTGGGAGCAGTTGTGGACAGAGAAGTCTAGAAGGGAGCTAGGAGAAAGGAGACTGACACAAGAGGGCAACAATGATCAAACAAGAAATACCTAAAAGCTCATATACAAAAAAAAATAACTAGAATAACACAAAATGGAAATAAAACCATTGAAAACTCTTTAGGTTTTATCTTTAAAAACTCAGAGATAAAACTTTAACAGAACCAAAACCACGACAGATTTCACAGACTTCATCTGCAGTTCCTGGTAGGTGGCTATAGTTACTCAAAAGTAACCTATAGCAAGTTATTTAAGATAAGAATGATTTCACTGAAACCTTATTAAAACATATAGAACCCCCCAAAACTATTATTAAAATACTGGAACTACCCTTAACCATTTTAGAGAAAAAAGGGCCAGCTATGTAGAGTAATCTAAATCAGCGAAAGCTAGTTTAAGGCAGAAAATCTGCCTCAGATTGTACAGTCCTCACTGATTGCAGCTCTACGGGTTAGTATGCTGATGAAGATTCTCAAGAAGATCTACTGGTGAAGTTTTGATTTTGTTCGGTAGAAAAAATGTTTGATAACATATTTGACAAGAAAAATATTCACATTAAACTTTGTTTTGTTCAAAGTTTCACATAATTAAAGGGGTCAGTCTTGTCTTTTGTGTTTCCCTTGCTTCCAACCGGTCCAACGATAATTCATTCAACCCATTTAATTGTCATTGCCTTCACTGTTTTTGATACATTTTGCTGAGGTTAATTGATTTGCTCTGGGAGCACTGGGAGAAATCATTTGTGACAACAGGCCAAAAATGTTATCCAGAAAAAAGAAAATCAGATCAAACTAATATTAAGATCTTAATAAGATCTAACGGTATTAAAAACTCAACTATTTTAAAATAGAAAGCAGTAAAATGTAGTTTATTATAACAATAAAAAAGTTGTTTGCCCAAGGAAACCCTGTTAAAAACGTCATTCACTTTGTATCAAGCCTTTTTTAATTAGCATGTTGTGACAGGTGGAAAACTTGCATAGCATGAGAGGCAATCAACAATGATAAAACCTTTTGTATTGATAAAGTGAACTGTTAAAGAGAAAGTCCGGTCGGCAAGGAACAATCAATAGGTCATTATCTATACCTAAAACTAATATGTTTGCATTGATTTAATGAATTTAGCGTTTGTCAGCAAAAAAATGAAAACAATAATGTTCTTTATGATCACTGAGTCCGGAAGCTGCCCTTTTTGTTCAAATATAGTAACACTTCACTCCTTACATCTTCAGGCTGTGACATCACGGTGCGATAAGTCGAAGGCTATTCTCCCCGCTTTACATGCAAAATCAAAGGTAACTACTAGACACGCCTGCAATCAACAACAATTATTTAAGATTTAGAGAGAACTTCAACTTGAAATTCGCAATAGCTATTGTTTAACTGACAATGCCCATGTGCTTGGCAGCTGGATTTTGTAATAACTCAGGTAAAAGTGAAAAAAAAATGTATATATAGCTATTTCACCTTTCCGATTCATGATCCTCCACGGACAGGTTCGTCGTTAGATTGCCAACTTGAAGAGGGAGGATTTGCCATTGAACTTCTTGCCAGAGAAAAAACACGTACGGTAATATGTAGTCAACATTTCGAAGAAGGTTTTTAAGATGACTTGGATAATAGAGCATTGTCACAAACACCAGATACAGCATTGGGACTTGCTCAACAGCTAATACCGCACTGTGACGTCCCAAACCGGCAGGTGACAGTAGTGTTCTTTGACAAACATGGATGTCTCCAGTAAAACACATTCAAATGAAATTACTCTTAATTAAAAACACTTATCATTTATTGAACAGTACGTAATAATTTCATATTTAAAGTACTTTCAGAAATGTGAATTCTGAATATGACAAGACTTTTCCTTTAAGCTGCATTTAAAAAAATCTGACAGACAGACAGACAGACAGACAGACAGACAGACAGACAGACAGACAGACAGACAGACAGGCTTTGAGTAAAATGTCTATATAACCACATAGATTAAAACGAACACTTATGTAAACTTGTAGTTAATTCAGTAATATTTCTTTTTGTCTAATGCACAGTTGGAAAATTCTTCTTTTTTTTTTGTTCACTAACCAGCTGTTTGATAAGCGCTCCAGCCTCCAGACTACTATAGAGTGTAAAGGTCCTGGATGAATGTTTCCTCTGCGCATCCAAAATAAATGTAGAGAGATTTTACTTTGGTTTTTCACAATAAAATGGATTGCATTTTGCTTTTTTCTTCTTAATCGGCTCATAAATTAAACCAGATATTGAAAAAAAATCTGTTGTCTAATCTAGGTTTGAACTGTCTATGCAGTCTTTTACTGTTTTCCTTTGGCTTTAATGTAAATATGTTCATTAAGGTGAGGTGGGACATGAGTGCTTGTCTGCAGGAGGATGATTGCTTTCACAGCTTTAGAAAACAAGCAGTTTTAAGTCTATTTGCATCGGATTTAATGTCCATATGTTGTTCTCCTGACGGAAGTGGGAAAGCAGTACAGTCCAGGTTATTTGAAAAAGACAAAAAAAAAAAAAAACATTTCAGCTAAATGGGAATGTTAACCCAGATTCTTTAGATACATTAAGAAATCATGTTTTTAATTTGTTTGGTTTTATTTATTTATTTATTTATTTATTTATTTATTTATTTATTTATTTGTTTATTTATTTTCAGATGTTTCTATCCCCCCAATCCAAGTTAGCACCAGTAATGATTATAACTCATATCAACAACACAGATATTGTTTTAGCCCGTTTGAAAAAGAGATGTTTACCAACTCTAAACTCTAAACTGAACAGCCTGCTAACCAGTCTGGAATTTTGGGGGGGGGGGGGGGGGGGAATTTTAGGATTTTTTCTGGGGGGGGGATAAAAGTTTTATTTAAAAAACCCCAAAGCAATTAATAATGTTGAGAAAAGATTTCATTCAGAGCAAAAAATACATGCAATTTCCCTTGACCGATGCAATTTTAAACCGATGTTGCAATACTAATCCCCTTCAAAAAGTGACTGTCAAGGTAGTTTTAATCAACACTAAAATCTGAAGTTACAAAAAAAAAAAACACACTTTTATTTTCCCTTCAGAAAGTTTAGGTTTGGATTCTTTGATTCAAAAATACAGCAATCATTGACAAAGAGGGAGAAAAACATTGTGTGCTCGTTTATATAAAATAAAAGTATGAAAAAATAATGTTTGCTGAAACTTTGAAGTATCAAGTGCAGAGATGGATTGTTGGAGCTTAGATATGTAATTAACAAATGGCTCTGCTATAGTAGACAAAGGCAGTACAGATAAAGCTTTTAATGGAGATAAATGTCAATGATGTGTCAGGAGCTTTTAGTGTTTTCAGATTTATTTTTTGACATTTATTGCTTTTGAGAAGAAAACAGCTCAGATATCAAACAGAGCTGGGTAGATGTGTTTGGACTGGATATTTAAGCGCATTCGTGTTTATCTGATGATCTCCACATGTAGTTTAGATGGCCTACTGCTGCTTTGATTCAAAGCTTGCTTTGATTTTCTCTGCACTGTTGTCTGCTTAAATGTTAGGTTCTACACCCTATAATCTGCTCCCTTTACGCTTGGTAGAGAAATAATAGGTTCATGCTGAATTTGGGTTGTTATAGTTGAGTTCAGGAGTTCACCTCTGGCTCTGTTAAAGACCCATTTAAACTGTAGTTTACAACAACATCTCAGATTTGACCTCATAGTACTTTACACTGCTGAATCAGATGCTTTGCTTTGTGTTCAGAGATGCAAGGCTTGGATGCAGGTGCAACATTAAAGGCCATTTTATTAAGCTAATCTAAAGAACACATGAAGTTGTGAGGGCTGCAGGTATAGACTGTGAAAAGCTGAATGCTGATTCTACCTACCAGAACTACCTTACTGGGTTTTATTTCCACTCCCCCAAAAATGACAAAAGTTCAAAATAAAATCAATAAGTCCATTAAGAGGTCAACTAAAAATAACAGGATAAAAGATGAACTGAGTAAAACTGACATAGACATAAAGGCAGACTAAGGTGACTTATTTTGGAGTTTGGACAAACATTTTACCTACAACAAAGGGATCAGAACTCCACTTTAACAATAACTGTGTCACAACTCAGAACAGAGGACCTAGTATTTAAGGCAAGACAGACAGTGGGAATATACCAAAAGCATTAATAATAAAATGGCTGCAGATCTGCAGTTGCTAAACTGTCTAAGGCTGAAAACTCTGCATGAGAGAAACACAGGTTTTGACCACGATAATCTGACAGAGGATGATTATGAACGTGAGTCACTAACCAAGTTCAGTCTGTGCCCAGAGAACAAGGTAGGATCCAGCCGTTGGGCTGCCAACAACAAGACACTATGAGTGTCCCTGATGCTGCAGGTCCAGGAGTCCAAAGCCAGGTCAGGCAAAAAGATCAGAACAGGAACGTGCAGGCTCAGAGGTCCAGGAGTTCAAAGACGGTTCAGGCAAACCGCTCAGAAGAAAACAGGAAGGCTTAGTTGTTGAGAGGCAGAACAGGTCAGTATCAGGCAATCAGAAATACCAAGGAACTATAAAAATACTCACCACTGGCTACAGAGAACAAAAGGTTATGCAGATCAATTAGTAAATATCTTTGGTAAAAGACAATGTTTTAGTCAAATAAAATAGATATTAGGTAAGATACAACTAAAACCAAATGTCTTTCAAAAGGGCAAGCTCTAACTAAGCTGAAGTACTATTCTCTGTTAAACTTACTGCAATTTTTAAATTCAGTCCATTTTCAATCATTTTATTAATACAGATCCAGCTGAAAGTGGTCTTGAAGGCATTTAACAGAATAAATGTTATCCAATCAAGTCTGTAGATTTTTGTTTTGTTGTTTCTCCATACACCTCAGACACGTTCTCATCGCAGCATCCATTCCTTTACGGGTTCATCTGTAAGTGATCCAAAGCGATTAACTTATTCATCCACGGTGAGACGTGAGGCTGTCTCAAGGAGCTTTGGCATACAGAACTGCTGTTTGAGGCAAAACCACCTATTAGTGCAGAATGAATCCCAAGTTGTGCAACGCTTCAACCGCAAATGTTTTATTGTGGCGGTTCTGGCACTAAGAGCTGACAGGTATTAGTAGTTCTTCTGACACTTGGAAGACTTTTTCCTACCTTTGAATAATCTAAGTATTCGAACGGGGCATGTTTTGTATTTTTCTTTTACTTGAATGATCATCTCTGTATTTTCATGAGGCCATTTAACATTATTGCTGATATCAATGATAGATCCTTATGTTCAGGTGAAGGGTCAATTTTCAACTACTTACAAATAAATCTTTATCCTAAATGATGTTCAGATATCTTCTTGCTTCTTTCATCTTACAAATCTCTATCTTGATAATTGAAAAGGTAAATAATTCATCTTTAGGATTTAGGATAAAACCAAGCGGCTGATATATGAACCTTACCTTAGTTATCATAACATCTTTACTGTAAAGATGTTTTCTTCTTTTCTCAGGTACAAAGCAATTGTCAAACCCCTGGACATCAACAGATCCAAGGCCACACTGAGCATCAGTCTCCGTGTGGCTATGATCTGGCTGCTGTCCGTCACTCTGGCCATTCCCGAGGCCATCTTCTCCGACCTGCACTCCTTCACCACCAGCGACACGAACGAGACGTTTGTAACATGCGCTCCCTACCCCCACGCTGGAGAGTTGCATCCAAAGATCCACTCCACTGCCTCCTTCCTCATCTTCTACATCATCCCCCTACTCATCATTTCTGTTTACTACTTCTTCATCGCTAACAGTCTGATCAGGAGCTCAGCTGAAATCCCTGCTGAGGGACATCTGCATCTGCAGAAACAGGTATGGATCAGAACATGGTGGGGATGTTTTATTGAATGGTTCAGTTTATTTACCAAATAAGAAAATACCTAGAATGGCACAATAATCACAGCAGGCTTATTGGTTTCTTGCCCAGACGAAGCAAAATAAAAAATGAATAAAGGCAGGTGTTCAATCTTTATCACCAGATCATTTTTAATTAACTAAATTGACTTAGGGTACTAAAATCCTTTGCACTGAGGTTTATTTTAATCACAGTATTTAGATTTGAAGTGATGAGCACCTTGAGATGAAATGTTCAATAAAAAGACAAAAAAATGATAAAACACATAAACAAAACAAATCCTGCTGTATAAAAAATATAAGAAAACGCATACCTAAACTAATCGCCCCACACACAACCAATCACACGTTACATCAAAACACAAAGTGCTCATATACAGACTCTATTAGACATTAACACAAAATTACAATTATATACACACACAAACACATACTCGTTCTACCATCGTGGTGAGGACCCTGTGTTCACTCCCCTTGACTTCCATTGATTTTCAGTCATTTTCAACCCTTTCTATGTCCTAACCCTAAAACTAACCCTAAACCTAACCATTGCCAATGCATACCTCACTGTAACCCTAACCCAATTGACACCTTGGCCCTAAACCTTACCATTAGTAAAATAGCATGCAAGGACCGGATAAAATGTCCTCACTTTGCAACAACTGGTCCTCAGTTTGATGGTGAAATTGGAAAAATGGTCCTCACTCTGAGGGTTAGACAGGTACACACGCACACACACATAAATACGATATTTAGCAAAAGGCCTTCTTAAATGCATAAACAGAAGTTATCGAACTGAAAGCAGATGGAGGACTGTTCCTATCAAAAGGTGCTTTATGTTTAAATTAATATTTTCCTATTTCCTTACTCGTTTTTCAACTTTGAATTGCATGTCCAATACTTTATGAGGCGCTAAATTGCATCAGGTGCTGTTTTAATGATCAGGATAACTGAGATTAATTATAAGCAGTGAAATTGTTGTCTAGAGTATGGAGCAAGCTAGGACAAATGACAAATAAGAATAAACCTCGAAACCAGTTCTATAAAACATTAAATAATTTGAGATACGTAGATGTGGTATTTTGATCATTTATATCACAACGATTAAAAATAGGAAGTAATAATTGCAATCTGTTTTCTCAGTGAGAAAATCAAAATATTTAAATGCTAAAGATGCTACAAAATATATGTTCTTTTTTTGTAATAGAATGTATATCAGAGGTGAAAGACAGAGGAGTGTTGAGGCCTAAATATTCAGTGGTTCCCTATAAATGTATCTATCCCTCTGCTTCTTTTGTCTCACCCATTCTAAAGAGTGGCTAAGAGAAACAGACCCGAATGTTAAAACAGAAGGTCATTTTTCTCTATTTAAAAGTTCCGTGGATATTTTACCATGTTTCAAAAACGTTAACTACAAAAAGGCCTTTGTTAATTTTTTATTTTTTTTGGTTTCTAGGAAATGTTACAAAAACTCTTGATAACAATATATATATATATATATATATATATATATATATATATATATATATATATATATATATATGGTTAATTGCCCCAATCCGAAGTCTTTTGTAGAATTTTAGACAAACTTTTTTCAGTACAGCTCTCAAGACATTTCCGTTTCTTAAAGCGCAACAGTGATCAAATGTAAACATAACACTGAGTTACGATTTACAGTTTTTCCAATGTTCAGCGCTTTTTTCCCCGTTTTATTGAACATTCAGCAGGGAGAACAGTCCATGGTGGGGGTGTCAGGGGTCATTTATAATGTTACAGGCTTGGGACGAACAGGGGATGAAATGTCTTTTATGGAGGGGAGAAGAGCCCTGATGATCTTGTTTGCCGTGTCTGTCTTTAATGTGTGTTGTTGCAGCCTCCACACCACACAGTGAGACAGCTTGTCAGAACGCTCTATATTGTGTTTCTGTAGAAGGTGGTGAGGGTGGGTGGGTGCAGGTGGGCTCTCCTCATCCTCCACAGGAAGTACATGCACATTTGTGCCCTTTTGACCAATGAGGTGGTGTTTACAGTCCAGGTGAGGGTGTCTGTTATGTGCACCTGCAGGAATTTGGTGCTTCTGACCACCACTACAGCTGAGCTCTTGATGAGCAGTGGTTTGGCTGGAAGTAAACCTCTATCAGGTTTATTTCCATAATATCTTTGAATTTAACCATCCATCCTCCATTCAGCTCTGCCATTCACATCTGCTTCTGCTCAGGAAAGCTTTCCCCACATTTCATGATAGAAATGATCAGTTCAGGGTTATGTTCTGTTTGTTTCCTTGAATAACTGATTTCATGTAGATTCAACAGCTATTTTTTTGCTTAGTTGGCCTTACTGGCAGAAACTAGAAGATAGAAATATGTATCTTCATAAAGGCCTTTATCACCCATTTTAACCTAAATTCTTATATATTTATAGCAT
This sequence comes from Cyprinodon variegatus, assembly GCF_000732505.1. Lineage (NCBI taxonomy): Eukaryota > Metazoa > Chordata > Actinopteri > Cyprinodontiformes > Cyprinodontidae > Cyprinodon > Cyprinodon variegatus. The sequence continues at coordinate 152,909 of NW_015150790.1, forward strand.
TACTTGATGAATTAGGAATAAGATTTCAATGCATATCTTCCATGATGTGCATAGGTACCCAAACTCGTTCAATTTTTTAAACCAGAGTAGTACGCTTTATTTGCTTACTTACTCTGCTTGATTTTCAGAGGAATAATGTTCTCTGAAATGGATTTGATTGGAACAATTAAAATAAATTGCACCAATTTTGAGCAGTGTTAGTTCAGGCTCAGGGTGGTAGCCACACATTTCATTACAAACAATTAAAGCTAAAATAGTAAGACAACTATTGAAGACAGTTTGATGTGATTTCTCTCTCCTCTTCTCCTTTCAGATCAAGTCCAGGAAGCGTTTGGCCAAAACCGTGCTGGTGTTTGTCGGCTTGTTTGCTCTCTGCTGGCTCCCAAGTCATGTCATCTACCTTTACCGCTCCTACCACTATGACCAGGTGGACACCTCTCTGGCTCACTTCATTGCCAGTGTGTGCGCACGCATCTTGGCATTCACCAACTCCTGCATAAACCCATTCGCTCTGTACCTGATGAGCAAGAGTTTCAGCAAGCACTTCAGGAATCAGCTGGTGTGCTGCAGCTCTCCCAGACGCCTGTACAGCCAAAACAGTGCAACCACAAATGTAACCTCCGTCTGAGGCTGTCCCGTGTCACCCAAACGCAGCAGTGTGCTTTACAAGGACTGCTACCTTTGAGTCAATTGGACTATTTCCTAAACAATCAATTTAGTAGAAAAGAAGCGTTATCATGATGTAAAGCAGGTGTGAATATTGTTTTGGGTATTATTACACTTTAATAATAAAATTAAAACGCAACAGCACAATTTGAGAAATTTAAATTATCTTAACTTGCTTTTATTGCTTACATAGTGACATTAAAGCAAGAGTACTTTTGTTTTGCATGTTTATCTGCTGTAGTGATTGTTTAAATAGTTTAACATGTATTTTTAGTTCCTTCCTTATGTGAGATTGGTTGTAAATATTCGACATTTAAAACCTGTTTCATCTATAGATCTCCAGGCCACTCAGAGTTAACTTGTCCCAAAAACACAAGAATATCCATCACTTTAAGGACAATCTTTGTTGACCAGCTCATGTTATTTATATTTTCAAATGTGTCAGGACATGGTTTAAAAACCTTTAGAATCTGATTGTAGTTTGTGATTCAGATTTTAACGATCGATTGTAAAGAGAAGCAAAGGTTTTCCGTTATTAACAAATAAAATAAGAGTGTTGTGCATCTGTTTTGCATCTGACACATAGTTATAGTATTTATTATTATATAAAACTTGGTGAACTGTTTTGGACCTATTGTATATTGTTAAAAAAAAATGAAGTCATTGTTTGGTTTGCTTCTGTTGTGTGAAAATCTTCTAAAGTATTTGTCAGTTTTGCTTTTGTTGTTATTAAACCCTTTCAGCTGATGTGAAATTAAAAAAAATCCAGAAACATATCTGACTATATATATATATATATATATATATATATATATATATATATATATATATATATATATATAGGGACTACATGTCTGGACATGGCTGCCATCTATTCTGTTTTTTTTTGGGTTTTTTTTTACCAAAGATGACCAACATGTAAAAGTATATTTCAAAATAATCTTAACGTATAGTTTCTTTATTCTGGTCATTTTTACTTCCGTTTGGTTCAGGAGTAATATGCACAAATAATTTAAATCATGTATTTAGTAAATAAATGTATAAGTGTGACAATGCAGCAAAGTACAACACTAACATATGTGACAGTTCTGGGATATTTGCTTTGCTAAAGGTGATTTTAATGACTTATTAAATTGTATTTTTTTTGTCAAGGCAAGACAGGTTTATTGTTGAAGCACCATTTATGCACAAATTACCTGAAGGTGCTTAACAGGAAAATAAAAAACACAGCCAAAAAAAAAAAAAAAATCTATGTACATAATAATGTACATTGAAGGAAATGAATAAATAAATGTTCTTGCTCAAGGGGCAATTTTTTTGTCCTAATTTAAAAGAACCAACAGTTCCTGTTTTTTTTGTTTGTTTGTTTTTTTGTAAGTTTGTTGCACAGATAAAAAACTGTTTTAACAAGATTCATCAATAACTCAATTTCTTTAAATAATATCATTATTCTTCTCTTAAATTATGTTGCTTTGCCTCTTGGCAATAATATTACAATAAATAAACTATAATAAACTAGGCTAAAATATTCATTTTAATTAGAAAAGGCTTAGCTTGTAGCTCACTCAGATTTATTAGTTTGGCTGACAATGAATCTCCATTATTAACAGCAACTCCCTCATTCAGTTAATTATCTTGTGGATTTTTAACAGTAGTGCCAGATTATCCCTGCTTGACTCTGACCGACCTCAACAGGTCTACAGAATATTCTTCTGTCTACTTTTGCTTTGAATTACATTGCACCATTGTCAGTGTTGACATGGACATTGTTTATGTTTAATGTGGAAAAAAAAATTATTAGTTATTCTAGACTTTATTTAAAAAGGGAGAATTTAAATTTTAAACATAACAGTTATTTGATGCATGCAACCAGATGATAGCTTATGCCAATTCAAATTTGCATTCCCCTGAGAGGTTACAAAATAGATATGAAAATACAGTAAGACAGAAAATTGAAACAAAGCTTAAAACATCTGCATATTTATATCTTACCCCGACAGGCTCAGAGACAGATGCACATCCAAAGACTTCTGGATCAGCACCCCTTAGGTACCAGTCGTAGCATATGTAGCATATTCCTGAAAAAGTTGCATTACGCTGTCCCTACAAGGTAACAAATATCTGATCACATTATCTTCCATTTATTTCCCATTCATTTCTATTACCAAACCCTTAACCTAACCATTATCAACACATACCTTACCCTACACCTAACATTATTCACATTTTAATCCCAGATGTAACCCCAACAAGAGAACATTTCCTCATGTATGTACCTGCAAGTCTCCACAAAGAGGCATTTTCTTTGAAAGATTCTCCTTACACTGTTGCAATAAATAAAATAAAAAAAATCCCCACCACACACAGACAATCAACCTGTATTTTACTGGCAGCTGATTTTATTCTGTCTTTAATGGAAGGGTATCTGAAGCACAACTGTGCATCATGTATTATAATATTTTGATATTTATCTCTGTTTGCTACTAAATATCGCTAATATAGTAAAATCTATATTAGGATTTAACAACACAGATTCTCTGTGTTGTTAAATCCTAGCTAACCAAAAATAATTACTCTTGAAAATCAAACATATTTTAGCAGACCTATTTATTTTCTTTTTTTAAAGAAGACAGACCCTCAGGCTTGTTGTGTGATCTAACTCCCACAGAGAAGCACAACTGAATTGATCTGTAAAGCAAAGTGTAAAACCATTCTTGGGGATGAAAATGACCCACATTGACTACTTGGACCATCTTCTTGTAAATGACTTGAGGGTAACCCTCTCTGTGGAAGGTGTATAACACCTTCATATTGATTTCAGCCAACAGTGAAATGCCAAGCTTTTGCCATCATTGCTATTCTAGAAAAGGTTACAGAAACAAACATGCACAGAAAAACACAAAACATGGCAGTGTGTGTTTCTTTCCAACAGTTCTTCTAAGGACGGATGTTTTTCTCTTGCTATTTAGCTAAAGCCTTGTCAATTCAAATCTGCCCAGACAGCATATTTTGGGTCTCTGCTGAGGTGACCTTTTAAAGTGGCATTTGGAAATTAATTCCTCTTGAGCAACACCAGCCACCAAACACAGTTTATTCAAACATAGTCCATCTTTCAACTCTTTACAAGCCTTACTCCAGTTTGTGTTTGTGTTTCAATTAAAATCTCTGTTAGAGAAGTTGGATCTGATTAAAAAAACACATTAAACATTAGAAAGACACCAGATGGAATAAAAGCAATGCTCCCAGATGTTCTAAATTTCGTACACAATTTCCATGTCCTAAAAATATACGAAGAAAGAGAATTCAGCTAATTTGACCTTTACTCTTTCATGTCCTAGTGTATCTAAAAATGAGAATGGTAATTTACCCGATAAGTAGAAACTCTCTAAGCATTATTCAATAATTAAAAAGCCATAGAAAATATTTCAAGTAAAAAAAAGTTCAAGGGTGATTTTTATCGTTTTATTTTGGGGGCATTTTAAAGTATGACCTTAGTAGAGTTTGATGAAAACCGGAAAATTAGAATAGACTTAATAAATTTCAGTTAAAAAGGTTTTATGCTTACTTGAGGTGGTTTTTTGACTTCTTCAAAGAAGTATAAATGTGCTTGAGAGGAGATAGGGAACTCCCATGACTGCTAAGTTGGTATGGTAAGTTGTTTTTAATGCAGCATTAAAAATCACATCTGACTCTGGATGTCTCCAGAAGGGATGAGCTATTGCTAACACTAAAAAATAACAAAACCTTGCACTGTTACAAGACATCTATCAAAATCTTTGACTGCCACTGATCTGAGTAAGGTGCTAGCTTTCTAATTCTGCTTCCTGTTTACTACAGAATAATTTATGACTGTGGTTGTGTTTCCATTAACTATCAAACTTCGCAATTTGTAATTCCGAAAATAAATTTGATAAATGGAAACAAAAGAAAAAAAAAAAGAAAAAAGTGGGTGGATGGCTATTCGGTTGGATCTGAATCTTTACAACATTATGAATCGCATGATCTGCAGAATATTTTTTATATCTAGATCGCAATGAGCACTCAGTGTGGCTGAAATATGAATTTGTCTTATGTGCTTACATCCGCTGCTGAAACTTTGAAACCAATCTCATAAACAAATGTATTAACCAACAATTTTAATTGGATTTGTTATTCAAAGAAAATGTAATCGTGAAAATGATCATTTTCGAAATGAACAGTACATCTACAGTTTTTTTTGTGCAAATTTGTAATAGAAGCACAATTATTACGCTTTGCACAGCCTGGATAATTCGGTACAATGAATGGAGAGTTTTAATTCGCATTTAGTTTTTTGGACTTTCTAAAATTTTGGTAAAAAATTTGTGGCACATTTGAATGGAAACACAGCTTGTAAGCCTTTAGGGTATATCTATACCAGCTCTGCATATTTACAAAAATCTGTCTTAAAACATCAGAAGTTCGTTTCACGGAAGAGGATTAACAAACTCAGATTGAAATTCGCAACTCTAAATTGATCTAGCTTAAGGTCGGGAACTCTGAGTTTTCAGTCTCACAGCGGCTCCTATGAATTAGTTCAATCAACTCTAAGTAGGTCCACTCAGAGTTGAGCATGTGCAAAGCAAGTATGGAACCAGAGATTTTAATGAAGAAATAAAAAAAATGGAGAATGTGTTTAAAAAGACAGAAAAACAGCACTACGGCTACAAAGGAGAGGAAGATGATAAAGGAGAAGATTGTTTCTTGAGTTATTGTATAATGCGTAGTCCTGTATGGCAGGCCGTTTTAGATTTATTAAAAGCACTCTCCTCCTATAGGTTTTCCATTTGTAGAAAACTGAAATAGGATTCTTCCTGATCAAAATCACATTCCTAAACGGAACTGTTTTCTAAATTATATTTTTTCAGCGGAAACATAATTTCAGAAAGAAAAAATATCTGATATCTGAAATTCATTTCATCATTGTCAAAATAATACAAATGAAGACAAGTAAAAATAGGAAAATGGAGATCTAATTCATTTCTAGACATCCGGAATGTTTATTCTAAATGTGAAGAATGACATTTAGTTTGAAATGGTCATTTTGACCAGGAAATTTTTTATTTTTTATTTTTTATCAGATATTAGGAATATATATTTAGTAGAACTAGTACATATCAAATTAGCTTGCCATAGCCTGATGTGACCTCGATAATATTATGGGTTTATTTCTTGAATGATAGTGAATCAATGTATCTATTTAGCTGAAATCAACTGGTAGCAGGTGATGATGGAGAATAAAAAGATTCCAACAGATGGAACCTGGTCATCATCTCATGGGGTTCCTGTTCAGTTTGATTGTCTTTTACACAGTAAATTCTAAGTGGCTGTTTCCAGCCACTTCGGATGTTATCATCCCAATAAATTGTCGTTATTAGCGGTCATCAGTCCCATAGAATGGCTTCAGATTGTGCCAATTGACTCAGTAGATTGTTATCACTGAGTGAATCCTAATCTTGACCCTAACATTATCGCTTTTTTCCCAAAGCGGAATTAATTAATCTATTTGTGTAATCTGAAAATAATTTTAATAGTTCTTCATGTAATGTAAAAATAAACAAAATAATCTCCATGTCACTCATATTACACAGCCCCCCCAAAAAAACTCATATCCTGTCAACTCAGAATGTTCTCCCAATAAATATTTAATTCTCTGTGAAAAAGTGCAGATCATGCTTTAAAAAGATCCTCGTCAAACAGACATGCAATGTATTTAAAACCTAATGTGTCTAAAGGACTGGTTGAGTGATTTTTTTTTTTTATGCACAAAACTAAGACAAAAATCTGACTAAATTAGGAAA
>NW_015150790.1:159928-165696 GCF_000732505.1 Cyprinodon variegatus
CCAATCACAACGCAGAGATGAGTTTTGAATTTTTGATGCAAAGCAGGCAGGGTTTTGAGGGTGTGATGACAAAGCTGCGCGACGCTGGAGAAAGCAAAACAAGGAAGATGGCAACGACTATTGAACAGTTCTCGTTGTCAATCCACCTCCAAAAAATTGGCAGATCTCTTTCCAGTATATTCAACACCGTTGTACAAGCTTGACAGACTCAATTGGATTTCCCCGGTGTAATCAAAACGTTCACTCCAACTTTCTGCCACTGACAAATGGTTGATTTTAACTTCAGAAATGTTGAGTACAGTGGTTTAGTAGACCGGCTACTTGCATGTCTTTTTTGCTCAAAGGACAACAATAGTCCAAATCCATGATCTCAACAAGTTATCCATTGCTCACATCACATGCTGTTTGTTTGCACTCCCCCACCAGCTTCCTGTCGCGCTTCCTACGTCAGTCAGTTGCGCTCATTGGTCAGAGCGTTGGCCAATAGGCACAGACATGGTTTGAAAAACAACAGGTTGTTCTCATCAACAATCTTCCCATGTCTCATTCATCGGGGCCAGACTAAATTACAAATTTAATCTCACATTTAGTCAGGTTGATCAGGCTACCTGTAAACAGCAACACTATAGAAAAAAACAATTTCTCTGTGAACAAAGATGCAGGCAGAATTCCCTAATATGGTTAGTCGCACCAAAAATACAAAGCAGTTGCTCAGGGTTTCAGCTCACGCAATAAAAAAAAACAAATTCACATAAAACTTCTCTCCATTTCATTTGTGTTTTGGCTCTTGTTTAAAAAAAAAAAAAACATTTATTCCAGAAGTGTGTTCCCTGCTTTAAAAGCTCTTATTGGTTTGGCTCTGAGTAAGTGAGTCAAAACCCCTTTCAAACAAAATCCTCAGAAAAACTATTTTGGTCCCTCGTTCATACTTCAGATCTATCAGTGACAGACCTTTCAGGTCATTTTTATTGATCTAAAAGGCTCTGCCCCCCCCTTGCTTTTACTTCTGTGTAAAGTGCTCTAAGGGTCACTTCATTCAAACTTATTTGATATTATATTATTATATTTTAGCATGCTTGTTGAAGTATTTCTATCATGCTAGGGCGTCTGTGCCATAAGATGGTCTAGTTTAGGTTAAAAAAAAAAAATAGGTCATATGTGAAGGCATCATGCAAAAAGTAATATCCAATGAAGACGGGGTCCTATTATCCAGGATTGTCTTAAACAAAAAGTATGTAAATGTTACCAGAATGATACGGCAAATACAGTAATTGTGGTCCTATATCTCTTCTTACATTATGCTAACGCTCAAGCTGCAATGATGAAGATGAAAAGTTGCTGGAAAGGCAAGTGAGACCAACCTATTTTCTGATTAATACAATTATCTATCCACTTGAGGGCACTCATACACTATTTATAGAGCACTGAACAGTCTGAGACAGGCAACAATAAAGCATTGTTTTTGCCTTGCTCAACAGCAGTCTTGACTCTTCCTGTACACTTAAAAATCACAAAACTTTCGGAATATGCAACAGAAGAAAGTAATGCATATGCTTCATGAACCTCAAAGCAAATTATGCTTAATTGTAGATAGACAACTAAACATGGCGAGTTGAGTAACACTGATTGTATTGATTTTATTGTGCTATTGCATATTAAGAAATGTGATAAACTTTTCATCAGCAATGTCTTTTATAAATCAATGGATTTTGTTCTTCTTTTGAAGAAGATTGCACCTTTTTCTGCGGTTTAGAGGAATATCTGCTATGATTTGATATTAAAAACTGCACAATTCCAAATGCAAAGCCCTCTGATTACCCTGCCATCTTTTTAAGTACCGTAGTATCTATAATGCTTTTTAGGGCCTGGTAAAAAGCATGACTTCACTTTACCTTTTCTACTGGTTTTGTCCATTAAGCTAACGACAAACTTCAAATATACCATGACTTTAAAAGCCTCACTTCTTTAAAACTGCAGTTTATTTCCTTCTTTCAAGCCACAACAGATTCTGATGTAAGTGACATTCACAGCGCTCCCTGTGGAGCTACAAAGGTTTCAGAAAACATTTAAAGAAAAAATAGCAACATTCAGACATGCAACTGACTGTGTTCACCTTTAAGATGTTTTGTAAAAAGATGTAAAGTATGTAAAAAAATATAAAGTCTGACTTAGACTTAATACAAAGTCTGGGTCTTTAGACAAACTGATACAGTGAATACTGCTTAAATGTCAAAAGTCAACATATTAAAAGATAATATAAAAATATATATGATTACATATATATGATATGTACAGGTGTCATCTGTAGAGGAGGAAGTTAATTACACTTTGAGGAAGGAGGAGGTTGGAGGTTCTGTGAAGGCGAAGCCGCCCAAGACTGCGGCGAATGCTGAAACGGCAGAGCTGAGTCAGAGAGCAGGGACCTGAAAAACAAAGAGGGAACATGTTTTAAAATCAAAGCTCTGGGAGATTAGCAAAAAAAAAAAGGTAACGGTCCTGCCTTTTCTCTGTAGAGCAGCTCTAACTGCGCTGTTTGGTGCCGACAGATCCAGAGGAGTTTTCCCCTCTGAGTTCCTGCAGGCTTTTTCTGCCCCAAACTCCAGCAGAAGTTCAACAATGTTTGCTTCTCCAGCACGAACCGCTGCGTGCAAAGGGCTATCCTGCCCGCAGCCAGGGCCGACATCTGCACCTGCACAGAGAGAATTTACCATCAGAATCAAACGGAAACCATTTAATACAATAGCTAAGTGGTCTGCCTGACTACCACTCTGTAGGGTGAGAAACTGAAAACATGTAATTCATGCTGGAGTAAAAAGATTAATACTAATTAGATTTAAAAATACAACATTAAATGGTTTCTCGTTACAGTTGGTAGCTGTGCAACTGGGAGCGAGTAGAAAAGCTTTGAAAGGTATGCTGCTGTGAGATGTGAAGCTCTGCTTTCCGTTTCCATGGAAATCTCAAGTGGGGGGTCTAACAATTAGTCGGCGTGAAAGCAGAAAATCATCCAGGAACAGAAGTTGCAACTGAAACTGAAGTTTAGTTAGACATGGAGAGCTGGCTTCTTGGTCCATTATTGCTCAACTTTTAACTTAAATCTACAGCTACATTTTTTGGTGTCATTCTGTCATGTCAAAGTCTTAAAGTTAAACACATCAAGCTTAGATAAGGAACAAAAAGTTCCTTAGTGACTCTCAGAAATACAAAAATAAATATAAAAAGCCTTATAAATAGTATGAATATGTAGTAATTACGGCAACATAAAATTATGACAAATTTAATATGTATTGTTTTTCTTAAATGTGTAAAGAACAACAGTTGCAGCTGTCAAATAGAATAGAATTCAACTTTATTGCCATTAAATTGTCCCAAGTACAAAGCAATTAAATTAACTCTACATTTCACCCATCCCCTTGGGGAGCAGTGGGCTGCCATTGTGCAGCACCCAGGGAGCATTGTGAGTTTAAGTGTCTTGCTCAGGGACCCAGAGTGGCAGTCCGTGGGAGTAGGGATTGAACTCGGAACCTGTGGGATCAAAGATCAACGCCCTAACCACTAGGCCACCACTCCCCCAAAGAGGAGAAGTGGACCATTGCAGTCACGAATCCATGAAGTTCATTTCAGTTTTCCCATTTCTTAACCTGCTGAGCTACCGTTTTAGACAAACATTACAGAACAGAAAAAAATGAACTCAAGCTGCAGTCAAAAAAAGGAAAAAAGGGATAAAGAGAATAAATCAAGCTGAATTTAAACATAGTTTTTGTAGTGCTAAGTAAATACAGGTGATATCATACATGTTAACAACTGAAGTCTTTTTTATGTGTCTACTAATCATGTGCACTTTATGTGTTTTCCTTTTTTCCCCAAAGAGAGCAAATTTGCCTCAATTGTCTTTGTGTTTACTTGATATGCAATGTAAAGTACCCTGATGCCAAGCATAGCAGTTTGCCTCAGACAAAGTTGGTGGGGCAGCCATTAAAGCTTCTTTCCCATAGCATGCTATTTCTATCATAAACTTGCAAAGACAACGTCCAGCTTCCTATGACCATTCATAAATCACAGCAGCTGATTTAGAGCTGTAGTTTTCCACTAAGCATAAATCAGAATCTGTAAAAAACAAAAAACCTTCTTTTCAAAAATTAATGGCTGACAAACTCAAGTGTAGAAATCCTGACTGTGCAGATTAAAAACTACAAATTTTAACCAAATATCTCCTTGATTATAAATGTTTGAGACTTCTCTTGTCTCAAATGATTTCTGGGTTTTGTTTATGCCTGTAAATCCTGCAGCTGGACCATCTTCACAATTGAGACAGTGCAGATCTTTGACTACCTGAAGTCTTTCAGGAAAGGGTCCTATGAGTTTTAAATGCATAAAAAAATACTTCCAGTCAAAAGTTTTTTGTCATTACCGTGTGGGTCTGTCCGTTATTGTGACATAAATGAAGCCATTGCTTTGATCAGCAGACAGTAGCTCTTACTCAGAGCCTCTGGCTTCAACTGTATCCCTTTCCTGGATGAAAGCATTAAGTGAGCTTTTGCTGCCATATGGTAGTTTCTTGCTAACACACTTCAGTAGACAATTCAAAGTACTTTTCATGAAGTAAATAGTAAGATATATGAAAATAAAATCCAAATAAAAGTTTTTTAAAAAGTTAGAACAAAAAAAGATCCAGGAATTAGAGGGCAAAAATAAGTTACTAGAAACCTCCCAAAATGAGGAAAAATTGGGTAAAATCCGCAAAATAAATTGGAATTAAACGAATAAATTGAAACACAAAACACATTTTTAATACAGAGACTTTGAATAGAAAACTTTGAACGTAGCAATAAGTCAGGAAGCTTATTGATAAATTAATCAGCTAAAAAAAAAAAAAAAAAAAAAAAAAAACATATATACTTGCAGTTAGACTTAACTGGTAATACAACACCTTCTGTGATTTCTATAAATCTTTATACACATCACAGATAAATCCACCAGAGAATGACATCAAGCAATTTCTGGATAAAATAACTTCTTAAATTATCAGATAGTCCCTGCAAAAATTAACCCTGGACTCACAGCTGACAGCAGTTGAAGCTAAGGAAGCTCTAAAAAGCATGCCAAATAAAAAGGCTCCAGGTCCAGATGGTTTTCCTCCTGAGTTTTATAAAGAGTTCTGGAACATTCTGGCACCAACGTTCTACAGAATGCTGCAGGAAACTCAGGAAAATGGCAAATTTCCAGCTAATATGAATTCTGATACCATTAGTTTCCTGCTTAAGCCAAGCAAAGATCCTATCTTTCTCACCAGCTATCGTCCCAGATCCTTAATTATTGTGGATATTAAAAAAATCTGCAAAGCTTTTGCAAAACGAATAGCCAAGGTCACTCCTCTCATAATCCACCCTGATAAAACTAGTCTCATTAGAGTAAGGCAGTCAGCCACAAACACACGCATATTAATTAATTTAATAGTTTATTCCTACAGTAAAAATATTAAATCCAACACATTGGTTAAAAATCTTATATGGCTTCCCAACAGTATGTCAGGAAAAATAATCAAACATCTTCCAGCTGTTGTCTCTAGCAGCAACAATTAGACAAACTAATGTTGTTAAAGGTATAAAATGCATAAAAATAGAGCATAAAATTGGTCTTTACCAGTGGTGTCAAAAGTACACAAATTTGTTACTTACCGGTAAATAGAAGTATAGTATTTCAGTTTAAAAACACTCTGGTAAAAGTTGAAGTATCAACAAGTAAAACTAAAAAAGTATGTGCTCCGA
>NW_015150790.1:170366-174393 GCF_000732505.1 Cyprinodon variegatus
GACATTTGCAGCTAGAATAGTCATTTACCACATTAGCAATGTATAGAGTGTATTTCTTTAAAGCTAAGACTAGTTTGAAGTTATCTTCATTGAAAAGTACAGTGCTTTTCCTTCAAAAATAAGGACATTTCAATGTGACCCCAAACTTTTGAACGGTAGTGTACCTTTGAAGCATTACTTCCAAACATTTCCTTCAATCCTCCTAGCTACTGTATTTACCTGAATGCAGGAGCAGCTCTACACACTGTGCTGAAGGGGCCCTGCAGGCGGCATACAGCGGGGTCCCCACATTTGGCAGTTCCACATCAATTTGAGCTCCGCAGGACAGCAGCAGCTCCATACACTCTCTGTGACCTGGAGAGGATATGACAAAGCTTTACAAACCTGTGCTAAAACATGTCACACCTTCACACTCGTCGCTTTTAACACCCATGCACCTTTCTTAGCAGCCTGGTGGAGGGGGGAAGCCAGCTGGGGGGTGGTGTGGATGGAGGCGCCGTGCTGTAAGAGCAGTCGGACACATGCAGCGCTTCCACTGCTGCAGGAGTTGAAGAGAGGTGTAGCGCCATCTGTTGACACTGCCTGAGCCTGGAAAGGAAATTCATTCAAGATTATATTACATTTGAGTTTGCAAAATGAAAAACATAAAAATAAACCAAAAAGAACAGATGAAGACAGTTTAACTTTATAAATGTGAAGCTAATACCCTGCACAATAATGCTGTTTAATAAGAGACTTAAGCAGTTTAAAAAAAAAAAAAAAAAAAAAAAAAAAAAAAAAAAAAAAAATGTGAATGCACTGAACATATCTAATTGACCTTTTCCTCCTTTTGGCACCTTCTTTTGACTATTTAGCCGATGTGACAAGTGAATTTTTCCACTGTGAGATCAATAAGGTCTATCTTATTTGATCTTAAGTTTTGGAAATTATTTAGGAGGAAAACGTGCAGGGGCTGCACATTTACCTCCGGCATAAATCGTTTTTGGGACTTTAATGACTCAGCAGAACAGTTTCTGTTCTGATGACCTGACAGCTTAATTAGATTAGATTAGTACAGACTTGGTAAAGACATTTGAACTTGCTGTAGCTTGCATTCAGTTCACACAAGCTAATGATATTGTTTGTAAGTGTTTGTCAAACATCAATGCAATTTTTGCAATTACTTTTCTCCTGCTTCATGTGTTTTTCTTAACATCAGTGTTGCTATTTAAACTTATTTGTTCTGTTTTTTGTTTTTTTTTGCCTTTTCCACTTTTTTTCTGTAATTGGCTGCTTTTGTAGCATTTATTTATTTAGTCTGAGTCTACCATTTTAAATAACTCCAATTTGGTTTTCTCAGATATAGTTTCCCTTTGCGATACAGACTGCTTATCCTTTTTTTCAGAGTTGTTTCAGTCTTGTATGTACCTGTATGCTTCATCTTTTTATTTGCTTTGCTGCAGAAACATCTGAATTTCCCAAATCTAAGACAGTAAATGACCATTCTATTACATCCTATAAAGTAACTCCCTTTTCAAAAACCTCAGGCTTCCACTGGGGCTGCTCTCGCTCTAGAGGAAGGCACAAACTAAACGGGATCTGTCTTGGTAGAGCTGGTCAAGTTTTCTCATATTTATTAATTTCCTGTCAGCATTATACAGTCAACAAATGTTATGGTGGAAAGGCCATTTCAGATGTTGAATTTAAGCTGAAGCTTGGTGTCAGTGTGTGTCCTCGAGCACCGCCTCAATAAAGAAACTCATCGCTCATCAAACCCAGCACATTTACCCCGCCTCTAGAAAAGGTTAAGTAGGCTAAACTTAAGGCTGTGGTACTTTTGAACATGGCCATATTGAAAATGGGTGAGCTATGGTAAAAGTTAAATCTTGAGCAGGAAAATAAATGCAGTTTTTCTAAAGGAATAATTAATCAGATATAATTAAAATATACCATTTAAATAAGTTAATTTTAGGCCAAAACCATTAAGACAGCGACGAATGGAAGTAATCTATTGAATGGAGCTGCAAACTGAAAACCTTCTATAGGTTTTATTAATATTTCTGTTGAACCACAATTCAAAATTAATGTCACTATTTCAATGGATTTTTTTCTATTTCACTGGCAGCTGATTCAGAATCAGAAATACTTTAATAATCCCAGAGGGAAATTACTTTTGTTACACCCTCCAGATGCAGTTTTACATATATACACCACAAACCACACAAGATAATACAAATGTAAATAGATACACATATAACTCTTATATGCATATGTATAACTATGAATCCAAGTAAAGCGGCGGTGACGCTGTGCAAAAATAGTGCAAGGAATGAATAAATGTCAATTTCAGAGGGAGGGGTGTCTGAATCACTTGAGGGAGGCATTGGAGAGATTGATAAGAGTTAATATCATATAATCAATATTAATAGTAATTAGATTAGATAATAATTCTATATTTATAATAATCATAATTAGACTGATAAAAGTAGGATTAATAATAATTGTTATTATTGTCAATAATAATAACACAAAATTCAAACTGTATCTGATTTAACACTACATCTATACAAGAGCTGAGGAAGCTTTATTGCATAGCACTTTAATGCTAAATTTTCAAGCATTCTTACATTTGCACCATTTTCTAGGAGGAATTTGGCACAGGCATGGTGACCACCAAGACACGCCTCATGAAGAGGAGAGACGCCATCCATGGTGAGAGTGTTTACTTGGAAGCCCTGGAGACAAATAAAAGCTCTCAGTTTTTTTTTTTTTTTTTATCAAATGGGGAAAAAAAGCTGGTGAAAGGAAAAATAAAAAACACTTTCAAGCTTACCTGAGCGATAAGCTCCATGAGATTGAGCAACCTGCCTTGATACGCTGCATCATGCAGGGGAGTTCTGTCTGAACAGGAGTCTGAAACAAAAAAAACAAGACAGTCTACAAACACAGAAAGCAAAAACAACATAGTTGCCAAATGCTCTATCAAGATTGTTTAATCCAGTTGAAAAAACTCTGAATTTAATACAAAATATTTTTAATCCTGAACTCACTGAAAGACAGGTTTGTTTGGCCTAGCTAAAGCAGAGCCAAAAGCAGCAGATAAAGAAACTCAGTTTATTCAAGTTGCTAAATGTCAGAGAAGACAAAAACTCACCGGCCATCAGCGAGTTGCATGGCAGGCCTCTGTAGATGGAGAAGCAGTTTTGCAAAGGTTGGGACCTCAATAAAATGGTGGCCATCATGAAAACCAAACCGCAGCAGCAGCCTCCTTCAACACTATCCCAGGAAATGCATACCTGAAACTGGCCTTGCTCCCCCTCTTATCTCTTTGCTACGTCCCCTCCCCCACATTTTAACTCAGAAACAACCCCGAGTACCGGTCCTGAACATGCATTACAATAGAAAACCCAATGGCCTTAAGTTAAAGGCCTATAGGGAGGAGAGACCTAAAATTTTTGCATATGAGGAGACAAACAGACCTGGATGTTTTCAGCACAACAGAGATAAAGTGTAGCTAAGAGGCCTCTTGAAACCAGTGTAAAAATCTTGTTTTCCCAAAACACACAATTACATAAAGGTTGTTACATTCTTATATTTCTTTCAGTAAGTTAAGAGAATTAAGTTTTCTTGTAACTATTTACAGGATGGGAGGAGAGCTCTGCTTTTACATTCAGGGTTGTTGTCCTGATGGAAGAGGAACCTTTCCAGGGACCCACCAATCATCAGGGGTCAAGAAAGATTCATCTTCTTCAAATTCAATCACACATATATTTACTAACAGCCGCAGAGCTGCACCAGGTGACTGACTGTAGTTTTATTTTTCAACCTACCGTATATACCAACAAATTACCAACAAGGACCAAAGACCCCTGTACACTGACCCTGCCTCTCCCTCCCCCGTTCAGGACCTAGAAGCTACACCAACGTAGCATCTCCAGATCTTCTGCGTCACTATAACACACAGTCTACTGAGAAGTTTACAGTACATACACTATATTGCCAAAAGTATTTGCTCACCTGCCTTGACTCACATATGAGCTTAAGTGAC
>NW_015150790.1:174852-184971 GCF_000732505.1 Cyprinodon variegatus
TTGCAAAACTCAGTGAAGCTATCAATCTTTAAAACATCCTCCAGGGGCTCTATGCTCTTTCCTAAAATCTACATCTTAATAACTAAATATCAGAAACCGTAAAATTCACATTGTGTGGGTAAAGAACCTTTAAACTGTAGATAATAAAAGAAAAAAATATATAAATAGGATACAAATAAAAAATTTTATTTTTCATTTAAAAGTACTGTCATCACCCATACCAACTTATTGTTCACTTGGTAAAACCTCCCATGATATATGCTTTTACAAAAAAAAATACATTTTACAAGTCATACTATACGTTCCATCAGTAACAGAAGATACTGCAGCTTTTTGTCTCTTCTTTAGACGTTTAAACATTTTTTCCACCCCCATTTTTTATGTGTAACTTTAAAAGAAAAAAAAAAGAATTAAGTTTAAAGCCTGTAGTTATTAAGGCTTTCAAAATATTAATCTACAATTTTCTTTGTACTGTGGCTTCTCTTTAAAATCATTTAAAGGTCAGTACTTATACGTGACTGTGATTACATCCAGGATCACAAAAAAGAGGGAAGTGTAAAATGTCGAGAAGGGAAAAAAAATAAGGGTAATAAATATTCTGCTTATTAATGCAATATTGCACCGGAAGAAATATGAAAATCTTCAAATGAATACCAGTTAAAAATTGACATCAAGGTCTGTCACCTAAGAAGGGAAACACAAAGAAATTGAAAATGATTTTTGTACTAATCTTTATGAGTGTATAAATCATTAAATGGTCAAAATAAAAACATATCCCCTTTTGTTAATACGCCGTAAACACCGAAGGATTCTCCTGAGCGTGTTCAGCATTAGGTAGCTCTTACAATAATGTTGTTTGCACTCCTACAACCGTGTCAGCAGGTGAAGGTGTAGCAGCCGTTATTTACTCTTCTGTGTCTCTGAAGTTCGTTTTCATGGTAGATTAGCAACCAGGTTCACTTTTTTGTCTTTTCTTTACCCACAATCCATTTGGGCCTGTGGCATCCACAGCAAAGTCCATGTGCCGGTCTGGTACCAACCACTGCAGGAGCAGAAGGAACAGGAAATCCAGCACTGCCACAAAGGCGAAGATGGAGCCAGCCACAGGGCCGCAATGGGACCTGAGTCTCCATAACCTCTTCTCCAGTGGGAGCACCTCTTCTCCAGCCACTCTGTCATACACCTAGGATGACAAGGAAACACAGTGGCAACAATTGAGGTTTATTTTTTTTTTTCCTCCGTCATAAATAAAAGCTTGCATAAATTAAGAGAAAATTAACACTAGGCATTTGGAGTGACATCATCAACAGGAAAAAAAAAAAAAAAAGAACGTGCCTTCTGGGAAAAGTGAATGAACAGGCTATTTTGGTGTTAACGAAGCACCTGTCTTCATTGGAAGAGACTAGATATTTATAAAGAACTCAGACCCCACAAAGGTTCATATTTCAGAGAAACTCATTGGGATCAGTTTGCCACAATTATCTAAAAAAAAAAAACTGTATAATTGGTATAAAGAGAAATAATAAAAATGGAGAGCTTCAGTTTTTTTGGGTGAAAAATATTTCCAAAAATGATGCAAAAAAAGATATCGGACACAAGACTATTAACATAAACAAGTTTAGGTAAATATCTACTGTTGCTCCCTAATCTAAGGATCAATACTCCACAGTTGGGTGACGAGTGCCACAATACAATAAATAACTTAAGAAATAATAACTTAAATTTGTCATTAATTAATTAAAACTTCAAATAAATACACTTATTTAATACATTTATAATTAATTAGATAAAGATATTGATTTTTATTCAAAGAAGTGAACATAAGCATTTCATCATTTATTGAATTATCTAATGTTCTTGCACTGTAGCACATTTATATGAAGCATAATTATATTCATCCCTTCCTTCACTCCTTCATCCCAGCTCCATCCCTTCTATAAGAGTTTTTGAGTCATAAAACTTGATTTGACAAAAATTAGGTGTTTCCCACTGAGGTCCTAAAACAGCAATGATCAACAGCTGTTGAAAAAGAGCAACCTGGATAAGCAGAACTGCAGAACTACAGGCTCATCTCAAAGCTGCTCTTCGTCAGTATAAAACACTGTTTTTTAACAGCTAAACAGTTTCCAAAAAATGAATGACCCGCTGTTTCCAGGTCTTTATGCTTCCATGCACACCAAATTATTTATTTCCTTCTCACTCAGCCCCTCCCTTTCCTGCGCTAGCAAGAGATAATACTGACAGCTTGAGGAAAATTATTTCTCAGCAAGGTAAGCTGGCACACTGTCTTACTTTCAGCCCTTACAGCCTCACCTGCAGGCGGACACAGCGAGGCCTGCCCACACAGGGAGAGACAACCAGACGGAAAATGATTATGTAATACGACTCTGCCTGAACTCTCAGGGTGATTCAGAGACAAAGCTTGTGAGTTTGTAAGAAGGCTGTTAAATGTAGAGGTACGTTACAGAGACATTTTTCCTTTGCATAAACTTTACATGCACAAGTGCACTCTCACAAACAACTACAGGTGCTTGGTTCCAGGTACTCAGAGATTCACTTTCATACAGAAAGCCCATATTCTTAGCTTCAGGTAACACAGAGTACATGTCAGATTAACTAATACTACTTCAGCGATAGTATCTAGGTGTTGCTTTATTGTATGTCTCGTACCATGTCTGTTGGTTGTGCTGTTCTTTTTACATCTCTTTGGAGGTGATGAAGCAGACTGAAAATATTTTATCATTATCTCCCTTCTATCTCCTCATTATTTAATCTTTTCTCCTTTTTTTCTGTTTTTCCCCTTCTGTTCTACTTACACTGCAGTGTCCATATAATCTGTAAAACTCCCTGCATAATTATAATAAAGCAATTTATATGCATGAAACAAGCGGAACACTATGGCTATAGCCGTGCTGCTCCACTTGTGAGAGTAAAATCTGCTGGGCTCTTTTTGGCATCAAGACAATTATTCTTATTGCCACATTGCCAGACTGGACACTGTTTGGAAAAAATAAATAAATAAATATAGAGGTACATGTGGTAATATAGGTACGCGTGGAGCACATTAACCCCTTCTATTCACATTCCACTTTCTGCATCATGTGGGGAGTGTTGGCCTAGTGGATAGAGCAGTGCGCTTGTGCTCTGAGAAGGTTGCAAGGCCCTTAAACCCACACTGCTCCCCGGGCGCTGCACAATGGCAGCCCACTGCTCCCCAAGGGGATGGGTTAAATGCAGAGGTAAATTTCTCCAGTGTGAGATTAATAAAGTTCACTTATTATTATTATCATTATTATTGCTCCCCTTTCCTCAGAAAGCGGACTAAAATATATCTTTTAGTTCTGTTAAATTACTGGTTGTCTGAGCTACTAAATGCATTACAGACTTGACATCAGTGGATTAACCACCCAAACATTCTATTCTGCATTCCCAAAACCAACCCTAGAGAAGAAGCCTTTATTTTCTATGCTCTACTAATCTGGAAGTAACTACCAGAAAACTATTAAAGTGTTGAAACACTCAGTTGCTTTCAAAGTTAAAAAACGTATGTTTAAATTGTATAATCTAAGCAAATTTTGTGTTTTAATCTGGGTTTACACTGTAGGATTTTTTTTATTCGTTGTTTGCAGCTACAGCTCACACTGTATGACAAATCCGCTGGGTTTAAAAGTTCACAGCTCATGATGTTTGTTATCACACTGTGCGGCCCAACGCTCTGATGCAATCTAACTGCTCAAACTGTACGTCTTAAAACCGCATCCGACTCAGCTCCGCAGAGAGATTGCGCTACTGGGACTCGTCTATCCAGAAAGAGTAGAAGAGGAAAAAGACGGAAGTGTCGATGTCTTCTGTTAAATATGAAGCCCACTAGAATGAAATGCGCTGCCTTGACAATTTGTGCAATTTATGTGCTGAAAGTCTTAAAAAGAAAACACGAGGACGTATTTGGACAAAGACATCGCCACCACCTTATGTTAGCCAACTAAATTTCAAACATGTTTGATTTTTCTCCCGACCTTACGATTCCTGATCGGGACGTGGTCGTGAGAAGCTAATGACCCCTCGTTACTCCCTGTACACTACACAACACACGATCAGGCTGAAAGTTGGCCCGATCGCAAAAATTCTCGCACAACTGGAGAATCGGCCCGAAAAGGGCAAAAAAAAAATCGTACAGAGGTCCAACTTTTTTAACTGCATCTATTCAAATTTTTTTTTCTCATTTTTTATAGTTACCTTATCACTTTATTCATTTTTATTACCTTTAATGGTCTCTTTTATTATTTTTTTTTCTCTCACAATAGGCCTCTGCAGTGTACTTTTCTGTTTTTCTGTTTGGATTTGCTTTCATACAGCACTTTGAATGTTACTGTAATGATATCTATAAACAAACTCGTCCTATAATTACATATTTTATTTTTCCAAAATGTTTAGTGTGAGATTATGCAGCTGCATAAAAACAGGTTAATTTTAAGTTTTTTTTCTCATGTTCCAACAGATAAACTGAAGATTGCATTCACTCATTCCAAGACACTCCAAGTAGCCAGCATCTGTCAAAATTATAGTACATTTATATTATTTAATTACTTTAATGTTTCACTAGTGTGATGCGTCACGCTGCATGTTATGATGATCTCACCTTTTCGGTCCTCTCAGCCACATTTCTCCATGTGTAGAGGTTCTTCACCCTAGCATGGGTGGAGTTGGGTGAGGGAAAGGAGCCAGACCTCTGCTTGGCAATCACTTTTTCCAAACCCTTACACAATGAGCTCACAGTTGGTTCGCACAGAGTGATCAGGTCTTCCGGTAAAACCTCAGGAATTCCTCCCACACGGGTGCTTACCACCTGAAGGAAAAACAAAAAAAGAATGATGGCTTAAATGATTTTACAGCACTGCTGGGATTCCACTTAAACAATGAAACATAGTAGGTAAGTAGATTAAAGAAGGCGGATTGGACCGGAGGTTCCCTCTCTGGTATAACAATCACTACACGAGAAATGGTTTAAATCAAAGCAAACAGCATAGTTAGAAAGGCCACAGCTAAAACCGATATAGAATCAGTGGTAAAATCTGAACACTGATGTTAACAGAGCATCCATCCAATGTTGCAGCGCCTGAGATATTTCACAAAGATGATCCGATGCTTTAGTCTGTAGATGTAAAAATCTGATAGGCAGACCCAAAAAAAGACCTACAGCTGTATGTAAACTGATAGTGTAAGTGGGAGGTTACTAAAACGTCTGAGAATTTAATCTTTGTGCACCGGAGGTAAAGATCTGAGCAAAAAAGTAGGTTTGCAATAGTAAAACCAAAACAAAACAAAAAAAAAGAAAAAACACTACAAAAGTTACAAGTTCACAGATAAAATGCAAAAACCTTTGGAGAACTAAACTTTAGATCAGCAGTATGAATTTTAAATTAAGGTCAGAAATGTCACCATTCAGTTAAAAACTTTTTATATGTCATGCCTGCCTGAGCTGCAGAAAGGTTAAAGAAAACAAAATTAAATAAGTATATTTAAAAAAAAAGTGAATGTACCATGAACAAAAATGCATGTAACATTAAATAAATAAATGTGCCATTTAATTTAAATAATTAAATGTGTATTTAATTATATTAATAATTCCAAATACCTTTAAAATGATTTAAATTCTAATTGTTTCTCATAACTTAATTTAAAATATATTGTTGAGTGAAATGCTTGATATGTATATTGTCTCACTAAGTATTTTGTATATGACTACATATGTTCTTAACCTTGTCAAAGGATGCAATTTGGGTTTTTGTTTTTCTTGTATCAGCATTTGCCAGTATGTGCATAAGTTCCCCATTTCATTGGCAGACTCAGCAGCCATGCCTCAAAGTCATGTGAGGTGCATGCGGTTGCTGCTCCAGTAATTTGGCAGTCTTCAATGTTCTGATTTGTTTAGACATTGGTGATTTTCCCCATGCACATAAACTAATGATAAAGCCTCTTTATCATTAGTTTGGTCTGAAACATGTTCAATAAGTTCAGGAGTTTACTATGGTCCAGAGTAGAGGAACACTGGCTAAGCCTGACTCATGATCCTATTCCAGATATTTCAGGGTTCCACCTCCATCCCATCTCTACATGAATTGTATTTGATATTAACCTCCTGGCATAAACTTCCTCTAATTTAAGGTCAGCTGATAATCCCAGTACTGTATCATTTTCATTTCTGCTTTTACCCCTTAGATGTTTGTTTTCCTCTTCAAGCTGACCTCAAAGTAGCTTTTTTCTCAGTATAAGCTTTGTTTTGTGCTGTAGTAACGCAATGCTCCCCCAGGGATCAATTAAGTGTCCATATTAACTACTCTGCGCATTACATCACATACATTTGTTTGTGTTGTGTCATCTAACCAGTGTGAGATGCAGTTCTAAGGAAAGAGGGAAAGCCAGCATGTCCAGTCAAGTAAGAACATGACCTAATTTTAAACAAAGCTTTCTCAGAAATTGCTTACTTCAGAGTCATATGTAGTGCTAAAGACTTTGATTGATTCCCTTCTGAATTGAACGTGAAAAAAACATCTTAATAAACATGTTAATATTTATACTTGAACGAACATGTTGGCTTCATTTCTCCTCACATGTGACTGTGTCTCACACATTAGATCATTGCTTATTCCATACATGGAATTAAATCCTGTAAGTGTAATAAGTCTGAATTAGCTTTAAGTTACAGCCAACCTGCAGTCCACAGCTGGCTCCCTCCACAATGGCCATACAGAAAGCCTCGGTCAGCGATGTGTTGAGGAAGATGTGACCCTGAACCAAGACGCCACGCACATCTTTATGCTCCAGAGCACCAAGCAGACGTACTCTGTAAAAGAAAAAACTACGATTTTAAGCTTGTTTCAAAATAAGACATCTGGTCTAACAATCACACAAAAAAGTGTCAAAGACAAACTCAAAGTAGCTCATTGTAATAATTTATCCTGATTAGTTGACAAAATACACTGAGAGCTTTAAGCTCCCAAAGATGTCCAACACAGATGTAAAGTGAAAGAGTTTCAAAGTGTAATTTTCTGAAAAGCCTTGTTATGATGTATTATGATAGAAACCTTGTCTTTAAAAGATAAAGTTAGTGAAATCTTGTCCTTGCATCCTATCAGGATTCATCATCATCTAGTAATACCTGTCATGCAGCTGGTATTTTTCTCTCACTTCCTCCAGCACGATTCTCTTCGGTCCCTCGCCTCCAATTAAGAAATGGAGATCGGGATGTTTGAGGCAGAGCTCTGGGATTATTCCTCCAAGCAGGTCGATTCCTGAACAGAGACGGAGGAGATTAACTTATGATTAAAGGACCTGGTTTATTCAGCAATATAAAGCAACTTATTATATAGACAGACGGGCATATTTAATCAACTTAGAGTAAGAGTTCAGAGTAAAAACACCTTTTGAAATCAATCTTTAAATCTATACCTGCCACCACAATATTGTACATAAGACACTGTATATATAAGCCACTTTAAATCTCTCCTTTACATTTTACCATCCACTGTATAGATCTGGTTGCACTGTATAAACTTCATGCACCAATTCCTCCTTTGTGCACCTTGTGTTGTTTATGAGAGCTGATGTCACAAGTGAATTTCTCCATTATGAGATCAATAATGTTCTATTCTGTTCTAAATTGTTATGAAACATATCTATTGTTAAGGAAAAGTTTCTGTAATGAGACCCGTCCTGGGCTGCTCAGTGGCGCAGTGGGTAGCACTACAGCCTTGCAGCAAGAAGGTTCCAGGTTTGAATACCGGCCCGGGTTCTTTCTGCATGTTCTCCCTGAGCAAGCGTGGGTTCTTTCCGGGTACTCTGGCTTCCTCCCACAGTCCAAAAATATGACTGTTGGGTTAATGGACTTCTCGAAATTCTCGTTAGGTGTGAGCGTTAATGGATGTTTGTCTCTGTTTTGCCCTGCGATGGACTGGAGACCTGTCCAGGTTGTACCACAGCTCTCGCCGGTAGGGAGCTGGAGATAGGCACCAGTACCTCTTGCAACTTCTTGGGATAAGCGTGATGGAAAAAAATGGATTGAGCACCCGTTTTGATTTAAATATCTTTTTTTTTTCCAAGTAGAAAAGCATTACAATTCACAGATATAATCAGTCTGCATGTAAGTAATCTGCATGATGTGCCAGCCGAGTTAGTTGTTGGTTCAATATGCCGCAGTGTTGAACAGGTCAGGTACAGCAGACTTCTGAAGGTTGCAGGATTCTGAACCTGAAAGGAGAAGGCTGATAAAAGCTCTAAAAGAACGCCATGCTAAGGGTTTGAACCTTGCAAAGAAAACAAGATGAAACCGATAAGCTTCTCCTGCTTGCCACCTTTAATGTGATAGCTGGCAGAGACAAACTTAAAATTCCTGATCACTTTATATTCCAAAGCAAACACGAGCTGAGCCACGAAGAGTGATGAAAGACAGAAAGATGATTCATTTTTTTTTTTTTTGAGTTTTTACAGCACTAGTGGCTAGTTTTTCTGACAGTATGCTGACAGGAAAGGGGGTATAAGTGAGAGAGAGAGACATACAGCAAAGGACCACAGGTCGGATTCGAAACATGGTCAGCCGCATCGAGGACGAAGGCCTCCCTCCGTACATGGGTCATGCGCACTGACCACTGCGCCACCTGCACACCCAGAGAGATGGTTCATAACCTGGAATCTGCTTATGAACACATCAAATGTTTTTTCTACAATCAACCAATCTAGGAGTTGCACAATGTTAACTAAATTTGCATTAAAAGTTCAGAGCAGGTGAATGAACTTCATTGAAAGCCAGAAAGGTGGAGACAACAGAGGAAATATGACCCTTTACTGAAATATATAATAAATAACCAAAGTTTATGATTTCCACAACAACTTAGCAATCTGAATGAAGGAGTAAAAGGTGCACTGATAAGACTGTCACTTAGACAGCACGCTATTAGAACAGGTGAGTAATATCCAAATCCAGAGAGCAATTAGGAAGTGTCAACATTCTGCTAATTTGGTCATTATTAACTTTACAAAAACATTATGTTCTCCAGTGTACTCCAACAACAAAAGGGAAACAATGGCTCAGGAGGTAAAAGCTCATTCTGTAACAGGTGTGTTTGTGGTCTGGCCTCCAGTGTTTTTGACATTTTTTCTGATTCAAATGAGAAAAGGAAAGAAATAAAGGACTAAGGGTCTATCCAGTAAAACCCATTAAAAAGAAAAAGAAAGAAGGACTAAAATCCCACATGTATGCACAAAAGAATAAACAAAAGCCAGAAGCAAACCGGTGTTGTTTCTTTTTGGTCCTATGCATCTCTGATTAAGTTAATATTTGTTTTTTTCTTCAGGAGCTGAAAAGTTTAAAATAAGTCAATCTTTTAATACCTAATACCCGCATGTGCACTACCCTTTTAAAACCGTGCAGAGATCAGACCAAGCATGGTAACCGAGATAAATGTTACCGGTAAGTGTAAATGGCATGCAAAACTGAACCATGCCAGACACAACGGAACCAAGCGCAGTTTAATTCTGGCTCGGTTCTCAGATAACAAAGAGCGTATGAGCGACCAGGTCATCTCCTAACAGTCAGCCTCCGAAATCATGACATTTCACACATTCATACAAAATACTACCGTATTTTCACGACTATAAGGTGCATATAAACGTCTTTTTTTTCCCTCAAAATGAGCGGCGCGCCCTATAGTGCGGTGCGCCCTATGTGTGTTGTTACTGCAGACGTTGTTGAGACCACCATGAGAACGTTAAAGGGGGAAGTGTGGGCGTGGATTGTGCATAAAAGAACAGATATGTGCTTTATGCAGAACTCCTCATCTCCTCATTCAGGAGATTTATTTTTATTTTTTTTTTTTATTTAACCTTTATTTAACCAGGAAAGTCCCATTGAGTTAAAGTAACTCTTCTTCCAGGGAGTCCTGCCCAAGAAGGCGGCTTAAAAAGTTACATTAACATAAAACCACAGGAGACAAGACAACCACAGCTACATATCATCTAGGCAAAAGTAAACACAACACAACAAGATTGGGCATACACATACAACGATGATGAAAGAGTGGCTGAGGGAGGTGAATGTAAGGAGACCAGGTGGTTTTTTTCCAC
>NW_015150790.1:186435-202740 GCF_000732505.1 Cyprinodon variegatus
TCTGCCCCGCTGCGCTCCAGACCGCCTGCACAAAGCAAGGCCTACAGCGTCCTCTATGGTTGGATCCCATCCGCTCCGCTCTGAGTTCCTCGGAGGTCGTAGAGGGCATGCGTGAGATGATTAAATTCAAAGCAGCAAATCATGCGGAAATGATCCAGGGTTTCTGTGGATCATTAAAAATAATTACAATTCATACATTTTTTTTAATTTTTTCATTAATTTTATTAATTTTTATGGGATTTCCGGGGTCACAATCAACATATACCAAACTGAACCGAAAACCGTGAACCGAACCGTGAATTTTGTGAACCGTTCCACCCCCTAATAAATATGGGTCAATTTAAACAGAAGCGTACATATGACGTCACCACACACTCGGCCCGTCTGGAGCTGCATTTAACTTCCTGTTATTAATAGTCTCTAGATAATAGTAAATTCTTACTTTTTATTTAGTGGGGGTATAATAATCAAAACACTCAAATTAACAAAAAATCAGATAAACATTTTGCCAAATAAAACAAAAAACTCGCCATCATAGCCAGCGGTACTTCACAGATGGCTATGCTGAGAGAGGGCTGCTGCAGACGGGCTAAGATTAGCCCTGGCTGCGGTTAGCCTTGGAAGTCCGCTGGTTGCCACGGTCCTCTCAACATCGGATTTTTAAAATTTTTTATTATGCATTTAAATCAGAAAATGGACAATATAGTGAAGCTTAAAAGTATAATGTTCTCACCTCAAATGATCCTAAAACGTACTTTTATTGAATAACAGCAACAGAAAAGAGAACTTTTAACTTAATACTCTGAGTTCTGTGAGTGCTCCATTGGAAGCTGCTGCTGCAGTGCATGCTGGGGCAGCTGTCAATCTCAAAAACGGAGTGTCTTATCTGATGCATAGTTTGTAAAGAGGGAGGGCCGAGAAAAACATCTGGGGACTTTGTCCGTTCTCGGACATGTGTTCTTGCAAATTGGAACAGTACTAGGGCTGAGGCCGATGACGTTTCACGAGCACACGATAACGCACAAGTACACATATTGAGAAACAGCCCCAGTGATGATTCTGCTTAGCAAAGTGATGAACCTCAACATCTGTCATTGTTTCCTGTCCGTCTAAGCCCTGCTTAGACTATCGCTTGTCATATCCACTTCCTAAAAGCTGACTCTGTCAAGTAAATTCACCAAAGGCTGCCTTCTTCACCCGACTCTCCGCAAACAACAAAATATCATAATATAACTTCCTGAATGTTACGGGCACCACCATGTTGATTTGCTTGTTTAACTCAAGATATCAGTAGTACCGTAGATTGTAACTAGGAGGCGTGGAACCGTGCTAGCATGATGTGTAAACGGCCGTAAGGAACAAAGCTTCGCTTTTCAGAGGGTAGTGTAAATGGGGCTAATGTTTAACCTATCTTGGTTTTGAAATAAGTAATGTACCTAAACTGTGCTCTAGAACAGAGTTTTCTAAACATAAGAATCTCTAATACAATAACATATGATTAGGGTTAATACAAAGTCTTTAATTAATACCAATAACCAAATTACTCTAATCCCTGCACATTCTTCTTCTATTGTTTTATAGCAGCTGGCAAGCATTTAGGTGCACATTATTGCCATCTTGTGAATAGGAGTGTGAATCAGAGTTTGAAATGTACCAATCTATTAAAAAACCCTTTTTCTAAAGAAAAATGAAGAAGTATACTTAAATAAAATCTGCCCTGAATCTAATTGAAGTAGGTTTAAAACTTTAAATTCCCCCTCTTCTTGATCAAATTTATCCCTCAGTATATCCTTTTTTCTTATGCTTTTTTTGGTACTATTTAGACTCTTTTTATATTATCTGTCATATTTTTATCTTTAATGGCATTTTGCTTTAAGACTTTATCCTCTATATAAGATACTGGAACCAGAATGTCCCTGAAGGAGTAATCCCAAGGGATAAATAAAATTGAGTCTAAGCCTAAGTCTAAGTCTATCCCTCCACCGTTGCCTGCAGTGAATAAACACGTGTTCACATCTCCAGTCTAGCCAAAGTAACAACCTTTAAAAGCCACTTATTAACTAGAGATTTTATTTCTCCTTGACTGTATTTAATATTTTGCCCACCTGAGCTTTTTGTCGGGCTGCAACTAATAATTATTTTGCTAATCGATTAATCTTTCAATCATTTTTTCGATTAATCAATGAATAATCACATAGCGGCTGCTCAGCGGCACAATGGGTAGCACTGCTGCCTTGCACCAAGAAGGTTCTGGGTTTGATTCCCGGCCCGGGGTCTTTCTGCATGGAGTTTGCATGTTCTCCCTGAGCATGCGTGGGTCCTCTCCGGGTACTCCGGCTCCCACCCACAGAAGCCTAACATGACTGTTAGGTTAATTGGCTTCTCTAAAAGTCCCCTTAAGTGTGAATGGTTGTGAATGGATGGATAATCAGATAGCAAAAGGTTCGCTAAAGAATATAAATTTACAGAGTTTAATCCAGGTGAAACGAAAATTATTCCCCTTGATGAGTTCTGAATAGAAAATATTGATGGACAAAAAAGTTTTTCCATCTTAAATTTAAAATGTTTCTATGTTTTTTGTGATAGTTTTGGAATAATTAATGCTCAGAGTGTGCTACTCGAGTTACAACTAGTCGACTATTAGTTAATTATTTTGATAATCGATTAATCACGGTTTTGATTAATTGTTTCAGCCCTAGCTATTTGTGTTACTTTTTTGGCCTACGTATCTGCCAGCTCATTAATCCATGATTATTTAATTTTTTTACATTTAGACTTTAGATTTTTTTGTGGGGGAGATTGCTTAATCTTAACATCTCTCTAAAATTGCTTAATCAGCAAAGCAAAGATTGCCATATAGGCTACGTTCAAACCGCAGCCTGAAGTGATCCAAATCCGATTTTTTTTTGCCCATATGCGACCTGGATCTGATCTTTTCATGGCTATCTGAAAAACACAGATCCAATTTTTTCCAATCCGACCCAGGCTATGTGGTCCTGAATCCGATATGAATCTGATCTTTTCAAATGCGACCTGTGTCTGAACGGCCAGGTCGGATTCATCCAACCTGAACGTCATTAATACCCGAAAAATGTCACTATTCTGCGTCTTGCTGTGCAGAAACGGCAAGAAAAAACAACAAACATGGCAGATGATGATGCTGGAACAGTATTTATGTTTAAACATATTGAAGAGATTGTGTTTTTATGGTTGGAAAAGACCGCTAGATGTGCTCTGGCACTACCATCCATGTTTACTTCCGGAATAAAAGAGGACGCTAGCCTGTGACGTCATTGCGTCCTCTACTGCGCATACGGGACACTTGCGTTGTATGACTGCAGTTCACACAGGAGATCACATACAAGTCGCAAATATTTGGAAATATGAAAGGCAACGCGAAAAAATTGGATTTCACAAAAAAATTGGAATTGAGCACCAAGGCCTGCAATGTGAACGTAGTCTTTGTTGTTCCGCAAAGACAGACTGCAGGAGAAACCTCACCTGGATGCTGTGGCTCTGTGGAAGTGCAATGTTAAAGCCAGAATAAGGCTGGAGTTTCACTTCTACAGAGCCTCAAAGAACATGGAGGATTTTATGCAGTTGTGGGGTTTTAACAAAATGTTCTAACAAGTTCCTTGTTTAAATGGTTTTAGCTGACACATGTTTTTACATAAATAATTGATTATATTGTTTGATTATGTGAATAAAAGTGTTGTAAAAAGTCTAAAATGTCTGATCTTTATTCCAACTGCTGCTCTGGCTTTTAATTTTTACAAACTGATTATAGTAGCTAGATTTCATATTACAGACACAAGTGAAAGCCTCTAATACCATGAGATTGCAGCACCAAGCTGACATTGAAGGTGTCAATCTCAGACTGTTCCACACTGTAGATAAGATCACAATTTTCTCTGGAGGAGGATTAGGAGTCCTGGGACTTTCCATGCCTCCCACTGACTAAACTGTCAAATACCATAGACAGTTTCTCTTATCTCAATAGTCACTGTGTTGAAAGGCATGCATGCCCCCACACTTGCACATAAACAGGTAGGCTGCTGTTTTGAAACCGGTTTGGCCGACACCAACGCTTTGGATGTCAACAACAGTAAACGTCAATCAACGGCTTATTTCTCACAATTTAAATGTGTTTTGATCGATTTTATATATCTATTACAGAAGATCAGACACAAGCCAAAATGTGGACGGTTACAAGCTATTTAAATCAACATGAAGAAGCTCAAGCATTCCAGCAAGACCGTAACTTTGAGGTAACAATACTGTCTGTAATGTCCATATCACACTATCATACTGAGGTTATACTAAAGCTATTCCTTTCTGATTGATTTTAATTTTGGTTTCGCTTTGCAAACAAATGGCTCCTAAAGGAGAAATGAGCAGAAATTAGCCAATGAAGATATTTTTGTAAGGGGTGGACACCTGAGCATTGCTGTACCTTTACGGTAGACAAGACGACTAATGACAACGATGGTGATCCGGTCGGTGGGACGCTGTGAGGGGTCCGGGGTGAAATCTGTGGGGTCCACTGCATTGGGAATGACAGACACGATCTCTGGGTTGAGTGCAGCCCGCAGGACTGTGTTCTCCTTGCTGGTGTACGAGACGCACACGATGTGGTTGGTGTCACACAGCGACACGGTTAAGAGCTTGTTGGTCAGCACGGAGCTGACATCAGCAAAGCCAAAGAGGGAATGGTCAGTGAACACCTGCGAAGAATAGAAAAATGGTTTCTGTAATGCCTTGACCCCCCAATACCAATCATTTTGCTTTAGAACCCGCAATAACCAGAGGTCAACAGCATTGTTTAAGCGTTATCTATATCATAAATATAACCTTGGCGAAAAAAATTTCGATTTTACATTAAAAATCAGATCATCATATTAAATCATATTAAATTAGTTAGTTACGAAACATATATACATTTTTTTCTTTGGAAAAACTTTCAAATTTAGGAACATTTAGTTAAAGCTACCAGGACGTTATTAAGGTTATATGTGTTCACTCATTGGAGGAAAGTCAATTCATTTTTGATTTCTGTACTGATGAACACTAATCAACACAGATCAAGCTGAATATTTTCCAAGGTCACGTACCGTGTTCAGGCCCATCGTTTTGGCATGGAACAGTGCATCGTGGGCCATGGCAGAGAAGGAACTGTGTGCGTGCACCACTGTGATGCGTTCCCTGACGAACACGCAGCGCAGTAGCGGGAGACTGTGGAAGCAGGTGGTGGCTGTGGACTGGTTATACATCACCTGCAGGGGCAGGTAGTAGACCTTCAGTCCATTGGTCAGATACCGGACGCCCTTCCTCCTGCCGTAGGCGTGCGTGGCAATCACAACTTTGTGTCCCTTTTCAATCAGACACTGAGAAAGCTGGTAAATGTGACTTTCTACCCCTCCCATATTTGGATAGAAGAAGTCTGACACCATGCAGATGTTGTGCTTGGGGCTGACTTTAGAAGCCTCTCCAGTATCATTTTCAGATGAGGATGTTTTTACAGCTCCGACTTTCTTTCTCTGGCCCATTTTTTAGTCCTCTAGCTGGTCTGAGCTCCTCATGAAGTCCTGGAATAATAGCATAAAGGCAAAATTAAAAGATCAGTTGGAAATATTTGATAGAAATCAGTCACTCTAAGGAAAATAAGGATAAGACCATTAAAAAAGATTAAATAGAAAATTAAAATACACCCAATGTATAAATGGGAGTACACATAAAAATAAAAGAAAGAACGCTTGGGCAGCTTCTATTACTAAAACATGACCTAGACCTAAATAGAAAACGTAATGTCCTGGAATATGTTTCCCTTAGATATAAAAATATCTGCACAGTAGAGAGCTGAGGAAAGACTAGACAGTAGATGACTTGGATTATTGCACTTGCACAGCAGTAATATACTGAATGTCATCCATATTAAACATATTTAATGATTCGTTTCACTTCTAATTTTCTTTTAGATATTTTTATTTTGAAATCTCTATAAATGCAAGAGTGTCTCCGTGTATCCCAGTTGGCTTCGGCAGATAGCTGCTCACACCGAGCCTATTTCTGCTAGAGGTTTCTCTCTGTTAAAAGGAAGTTTTCCTCTCCACTTTCGCTACATGCATGCTCTGTGAGAGGGAGGGCATTCGACTAAATGAGTTGATATAATCATCTGGTCTTACTACGATATAAAATGTTGAACTGAAACTGAAACAATGAATTGGGTTAATCGATTATTGAAAACAACAAATTTAGTAATCGATTAATCATTAACTAAACTATAAACACTCTAAAACATGCCTTTAGCTAACAGAGCGACCCACTTAGAGCAGTAATTATATCAAAATTGTAATATATATATATATAAAACCATTCTGTATTTAAGATAAATCCAGAACTCCTCATGTGAAAACATTTTAGTTTCACCTAGTTTAATTCTGTACAAAATCTTCTTCAAAAAGCATATGTTATCTGACTATTAATAGATTAATCTAAGCAAATAATCATCACATTAGCGAAATAATCATTAGTTGCAGCCCTAATTTGAACCAATTTGACATGATCTTTTGAATTGTCTCTATAAAGTGCCTGGAGATGACATGTGTTTTGAATTGGCGCTATATAAATAAACCAAATGAAAGAAAAAACGATCAGATTATCAGGTCTATGATTGACATAGATTTTAATGGGGTTAATATGTGAGAAGGAGACTTTTAAATTCCAATTTTGATTTATAAAGGAGCCAATGCTATATAGGCCTCAGGGCAACCAAACCTTTGAAACTGTTGTCAAGTCC
This sequence comes from Cyprinodon variegatus, assembly GCF_000732505.1. Classification (NCBI taxonomy): domain Eukaryota; kingdom Metazoa; phylum Chordata; class Actinopteri; order Cyprinodontiformes; family Cyprinodontidae; genus Cyprinodon; species Cyprinodon variegatus. The sequence goes on from NW_015150790.1 coordinate 193,232, forward strand.
TGCTGGAGAATAAGATCACATCTCTCAGCACAGACAGAAGCACAAAGTGCTTAAAGTTCTCCTGATATGGATGCAGCGACTTTAGATTAAAGGGTGACAGAGGTTTAAGGTAACAAACATGTCTGCTACCCTTCGCCCAATATCTGATCCACTCATAATTATATGACATTTCCAGGGTCCTACCCACTTACCTGTGAGATAAATGCCAGTGTTGTCAGAACGTTTATATTTAGAAGTCTTGGCTTTTCGTGTAGTTTCATTTTGAAATCGCTGCCATGCTAGATAGTTAGCCACCACTCCACTTCCTGATAGTATACGTCACCTCTGGCGCAGCAATGACGTAAACACGCACACCAGTTAAACCGCGGAGCGTAGATTTCGATTCCAGCTACAGTGTGGGCGCTCCGGCCGTTAGTCAGGTTTCTTGTTATTTGGAAGTGATGACTTTGATTGAAATAAGATTATACGTTTAAACAACAAGGAATGTAAAATCACGGAGTTTAGAAATAAATACCACATCTATTTTCCATCGTTTTTATTGTCATTAAACCTTCACAAGTACAGACCAACGAAATTAACTTTTATTTACTCTCGCTTTTAACCCATCCCCATAGGGAGCAGTGGGCTGCCAACTGCGGAAGAAGTATGAGGTTAAGGGTCTTGCTCAGAGTAGCAGTGGGTTTCGAACTCACAACCTCAGGATTCAAAACCCTATACCCTAACCTTACTTGATACCCATTGCAATAGCTATATAGATAAACTCCCATCTATATAAATACCCATGTAAATACACTGTGCAATAAACCTGTATAATTATCCTGCTTTTTTTTTTAAGAAAAAAATACTTCAGCTGCAACTTCTTCTTTTTGACTATTCAAGCCGATGTAACAAGTACATTTCTCCACTTTGAGATCAATAAAGTCAGTCAGCCAATTAAGATATCATTAGTTAAAATTGTGGTCCAACTATTTTATTAGCTTTACTTTCTGCTTTTATCGTGGTTTTATCTTTAGTCGCTTTTATTCTGCTTTGATTCTCCTTCTTTAATATTGTTGAATTGATGTAAAGCACTTTGAATTGTTTTTCTACCGAACTATGCTCTACAAATAAAACTGCCTTTCCTGGTAAGACCAGATGGACCTGATCATAGCAATGCTTTTCCTTAATATGGTTGCCAAATGCAAAGGTTTGTTCAGGTATAGCACGCGTAACCACAGCACTAACATCAAGGTTTTTCCATTTTTCAATTCACTGTACATCACAATTGTCAAGAGGGGAATAGTCACGATCAAATACATGATCAAATACATGATGCAATTTCTCAGGTGCAGTGTAAACATCCTTGTCTCTGCAGAGGAACAGGATATTTTCTGTTGAACCAGTTCCGACCAACAAGAAAACAGACCTCAAGTTTGGACAAAACCAGACCCATTTAAAAAAGATTGAAGTCATATATATATACTAGCATATCATCAACATAGCATATGTTGCAGCACAGAACTAATATAAAAAGCCTTTATTTATTGTAAAATCCATTATTATGGTCTAAAGATAGCAAAATCTCCTAAGCAGGTGCTTTTAAAAAAAAAAAATGAATAAAATCAATTTTGTTATAAAGGTTTCAGCGTACTTCAAGACAACTGAGTGAAAGGCAGTATTGTTTACAATCGCATCAACAGCCTATGCATAAAGACAAATCTGATTTTATGGGCTCTTAAAAATCTCACCAGAAAAAAAAAAAAAAAAAAGAAGACTGTATCCGAATGGGTTTTATTTCGTGTTCTGTCCTCCTCGCTTTCTTCAGTAAAAGCTGCTCTGCTCAGCCATGTCTTGGTAGAGTTAAATTCTTGACATATTTATTCTACTTTTAGATGACAGTTAGAGCAGTGCTCACTAACATATCTTTGTGTTATACCACAGGGTCGGAATCTTCTTGCTGCTGCATGTTTTGTGGGTATAAAAAAGGGAAATTAAATGTTTCAGAAGGAAATAAGACTACCAACAAACGTATTTTTTTCCATTAGCATTTATTAAAAAATAGGGTTTATATACACTTTATACATCAGATTTTCAAATTGTCTGAACAAATTGTAGCATTTGTACATTTCTTTTACACTACAAGCAGCACCTTGTTCAGAGAGAGCAAAACATTGTTACTTTTTATTCAATTACATCTTAACTAATATCTTTGCTTGGCTTTATAGTCCTATTTTAATATTACATCTTACAAAAGCATAAACAAAAGACAATCAATAACAAATATTATAAAAATAAGAGCTTTCACCATTCCTGAGCAGGAGGAAGAGTCATTATGTGTTGTTCTTTTTTTTATAAGACTTTGCTGACCCTGACCTTTTTATTCACATTTTTTACCACTTCCATAAAATAACAAATAAAATCTAACCAAAAAAAAAATAATATCCATGATCTGAATCAGCAGTTCGTTTGGGATGCTGACTAAGTCCACAGCAGAAACAGATTTATGTGTTGTTTTCTTAGTGCAGTGTTATGGAGTCCAGCTCCCATGGCTTAAATAACATATTTTTTTCTTTGGCTATAAGGATTATTTACAGCATCAAAACTCATGAATGTATCATAAACATACACAGTTTCAAATAAAAGAAAAAAAAGAGAAATATCTTATTTACATATAAAAGCATATTACAATACAAGCATTATACATTAACGTAAAAAAAATTCACAGTAATAGTTTATAACAGATACAGTTTATTAGGAATTACCAAATATGTAGCACTAAAGATAATTATACAATGAGGAAATAGAAGTAGATCAGAATAAATAAGTTATAATCACCCACTAATTACTTATTGCATGCAAACACTGTTACATATAGTACTATGTACTGATAGATGAAAGTTGAAGTTGCGTTGAGTTACTCTTGATTATGTACATTTTAGTTTCAATGATCAGACTTAATATTTGCATCTGACTACTGGATCAATTTAGCTTAATGCTGCAAAATCTAAAGAGCTGCACGTTTGTTTTAAGTTGTTTTCAAAAATCCCAAAATCTTTTGTTTTCCTTGGATTGTTCATATAGATATACAGTGATCTCTCACATTATAACAATTAACTTATATATTAACAGTAAAGAGCCCAAAAAAGATTAACTGTTTATAAGCAGGATGATGGCAGGCAACTTGTTGCCTCCTTTGTAGATTGATAGATCTGATAGACTGCCCCCGGGCGCTGCACAATGGCAGCCCACTGCTCCCCAAGGGGTTGGGTTAAATGCAGTGAGTTCAATTCGTTGCTCTGTACTTGTGACAACATAATAACAATAAAATATGGAGAGAAAAAAAAGATAGTTGTGTCTGTGGTCTTTTGATTTGGAATCGGTTGGACTCATTCCACCGATGTTAAATCCAATCTTAATCAGGGTGTCTGAAGAAAGGAAGTGACAGTTGTACCTGTTGATCCATGTTTGCACTGTAGCAGAGTCAGGTAGGGCTGCTGACTTTAGACAAAGGAATGGACTGTAATTTTATAAAGACCTGCTATGAAGCATCCAATAAACACCCAACTCCTTGTGTGGGTTTGCAGGATGTGACATGCCTGTTGCTGATAAGAGCCTGATCATACAACAGTTTTGGAGTGTGGGTCACTTCTGTTATCTCCATTTCTATTCCATCGCTTACTGTTGAAAAATAAAAAGAGATAAAGATCCATTTTATTGTCGGTCTATAACAACTAAAGGGCAGTATATAGCAAGAACTTTTTAAAAGGCCAGGAATATAGTTCAAAGCAGATTACAGTTATTTCCTGGACGACCTGAAGCGGCTATTTCCCACAGATCAGTTTTTTTAAGGAGTGTCAGAAACCTTTATAACTTCTTAGTATATTCAGTTCTAGCATGGTGTCCAGCCACTTCCTTGTTGTTATTCATATTAGAAGCTAAGCTTCTGAAAATGAAGCTAAGAACTTCCTAATTCGGGAAAATTTTTAGCCGTATATTCAATTATGTTTGTAACTTAGATTATATGGTTGGGTAGGGTTAGAGTAGCTATCTAACTGTTTAACCAAAATGTGGTGCTCACTAATGTATAATAAGCACCTCCCTGAAATGAGTTTTTGGAACTTGGGATGTCTGTAACATGGTTAGAGCGGGGTTTAAATTGTTATTCTGCAACACTCACCGTACAACTATCCAAATGAGCCCCAAAAGCACAGGAAGTCCAAGGATTCCAATGATTGCTAAATTCTTATTCGGACCGCCTGTGTGTGACTTAGGGGGGGGGGCTATAATGGGGTAGAGGCATAATATTAGCAAAACCAATTATCATATAGATAAACAAAAGTAGTTGTGGTTTTATAACAAGGTTAATAACTTCAGACAAGAACTGACCTAGAGTGGTGTTAGGGGATATGTAGATTGCTGCAAAAAGAAGAGAAATATTTTTAAAAAGTCTAATAATTTTGAAAGAATTTCTTATCTTCAGTTAATGAGTCAGAGTCTCGCTGTCACAGTATTTTAGCAAATGCTTAAACATTTAAAAAGTCATGCATCAGGGTTGTGGCAAAGAATGTGGTTAAAATAAAAAAACTGAAAAACAGTATTAATTGGAATAATTAAGAAAGAAATATTAACTTACTTAAATTCACAGTGTCATGGGTATACAGCTTCCCCTTATAATAGAGACATTCATATATGCCTTTATCCTCTGCTTTGATTTTCTTCAGAAGCAAGGAGCAGTTTTCTTCCTTGATTCCATTAGGGAAAAGTTTAAATGCGTCATTTTTTGTTGGTTTAAAGCTGTCATAAATAACTTCAGTTAAATTGGCATTCTTTTGCCACTTTATGGGATGCGTCGTATTTAGATTTGTGCAGTTGCATGGAAGAAGGACATCATCATTCATGTTGGCTGTGACATCAACATGTTCATCACCTGAAACAGAAAATAAGACCTAGAATTAGTCCAGCTAGTAGGGCTCTGAAATATAATTATTTTAGAAAACATTTCTAAGTGCATATTTAATTAATTAAAAATTCAAAGTTCTTTATCTTATAAAAGCATCACAACAAAAGTGCAGTTTTTTTATCATTATTTTTCTCTTTTAGTTCAAATCAATAACCTTTTGCGTCTGTTAAATCTAAAATGACAGAGTTTACAAGTTTAAAGCAAACATATTCTATGTTTTTTTGTTTTGTCAGGGAATTTGATGTTAACAGATTACATAGAAAAAGGGAAATGATCAAACTAAGACTTCATTGAACACATCTCTTAAAGTTTATCTTGGCATGACCAAATATGATCTCTAAAGTTTCAACACAAGCTTTTAGTGAGATAGTGATCATTTGCTACTGTTTTAAGGTAAACGTGTCTTCAGATTATAACAAAAATTTGTCCACTCTACATCAAACCACAGAAAATATGCCATATTTAAAATTTTAAAAAGCAACATTAAGAATTAACACACTGTATGAAGCTCTTGATCACATGTACAACTATTTTCCTAAATAATAATAAAAAAACATAACTCAGAACACAAGATTACTACAAACTGCATTTTAATAAAAAAAAAAAAAACTTACCTCGTGTTGTAAGTGGGAGAACTCCTATAAAAAGAAATGTAGTGGTTAGAGCAATCAAACTGATAGTGTGAGTCATTATTCTAAAATCAGGTTTCCAAAGAGGGACATGCAAATACACGCCTGGGTAAATTCCAGAACATGAATAAAAACATTTGTTTAAACAACAGAAAAAGATATATGAAAACAAGTAAAAGGATGATTGGACTGCTTACAGGCTGTTAAAAGCACAGATTATAGTTTATTGTATTTTTGCATCTACGCAATGGGAAAATTTGAAAAAAATTGAAGTTCAGCGACTCATCGGTTCTTCATGAGAAATATAAAGAATTGTACTGTTTCTTGAGGGCCAGCTATCTCTTCTGCAGACATTTTAAAAACAACCTGCATTTAAACAAAGAGACCTAAAACAGAAAGCATTAGCAGAGAGCAATGTACTTTTACTGTTTCAATACAAAATCCCTTTTTTACGAAGCCAGGGGATTGACATTGGAAAAATATATATATATAATGTGCACGACATACAACAATGTTCCCACAGAATAGTAAATCATACTCTCAAAGAAATAACTCTTTCGCAAACTTGATGAAGAGGCATATGTGGCCACAGTGTATAGTGTTCACAAAATTGTAAAACATAATCCTCCTACAGTGCACCTTCTGTAACCAAGGAAAAGAGGAACAAACCAACATGATAGACAAGATAATCTGATGGAGTTTTGCCTTGCATTATTTGCATTTTTGCATAATTTTTTTCAGTGCTGTATAAATACATAAACTTTAAATAAAATATTGCCAGGCAGGTGTGAATGATGACCGGATGTTCAGATGTGTGTGGGACTGTGCTGTAAAATAACACCTGCTGCTGTCCAATTGTTTTCTTGAACACTTCACGTTTCAGATCAATGCCAAAATGAAGTAGGAAAGGATTCAAATATATCTATGTGATTTGCAGAGTGATCCAAATAAGCAGCAATAGAGGGTATTTCTAGTGTGGCGGATATGATCTCTCTGTGGAGAAGGTGGCCGCCGGCAGAGGATAAGAGACCTTCCCTTTTATGAATAGCTTTAAAATGACAGAAAAAATATATATACTATGACCTATCGCCTCGAACCCCAAAGAGAATGACTTCTAGATCATTAACTGGAGTTAGGTTTCATTAAAACTTAAGTGGTCAGAGTTTATTTCAATCTGCAGCGGCGCTTTACGCACGCAGGGCCTGTTGCGCTGCGTCATTACGCAGTATCCAGCAACGAATTTGTATTAACATTGTCTATTTAAGCCTCTAATTCCTCTTAGGCGATAGTTCCTAGCGTTTTTTTCTGTTATTTTAATTCACCCTATAAAACACAATCTGCCACAGTTACTAAGATGCGTATAAATACCACGAGACAAGCAATGAATGCACTTATTTGCTGCTTTATTCGATAAATCTGCACTTATAACATAAATATATTCGCATCCTTTCCTCCTTCATTGTACTTTGTACTATTGAAGTATTGAACTATTTAGTATTTCGTGCGCAGTAAATCCAAATTAACCCTCCCCCTTTACACACGCACACACATTTCAATCAATGTGCTTTAGACGTCTTGCACGAACGAAATCATATTTTAAAAGTTACCTGATAATATCACGAGAAAAGGTGACACAAGCAAGCCTCGCATTTTGCCCGTTCCTTGGTTTCAATCTCCAACTCTGATCGAGTCCCGCTGATCCGAAAGAGCAGACAGATCCCTACCCAAGATCTAAATCGGGTGAACACGTACTTAAGTAGGCCTACAAGTGAAAGTGAAAAAAAAGAATATTGTAAACGATTCGTAATCTGGAACATGGCCAAAGAAAGTGGCACCTCCTCTTCCCATTCATCTCCTCCCTTAGTACAGAACATAAGTGTGAGGAAAGGATCAAATCAAGTTGGTAGGCTTAATAATTATAAGGCTTCAAATGATTTAGAAATCAGCTTTTATTTTACAAAAGAGGAAAAGCGTGAGTCGTCCATATGCTTTTGGTTCTCTTCGGCTCCTATACAGTTCAATAATAATCAATGTGCAATAAAAATGCCAACTGTGTAGTCTGTGTAAGTTTTATTTGTTTATGGTCAGTGGATGTCTGCAGTACAACTGCAATAATCCAATTAAACTACTGTATCCTCTTTCCTTAGATCTTTACTGTGCAGATATCTTTATATTTAAAGAAAACATATTCCGAACATTACAACTTGTTATGCGCTTTTGTGTTCTCTTTTTATATTTTCCTGTCTTTGCTTCGGATCTTTTTAATTCAATTCAGTTTATTTATATAGCGTCTTTCACAATGTCATGATGGGTTTCAGGTTCCTAACCCACATGCAGAACACACACAGAGTCAGGAGGAAAGTTAGACTGTTTATTGATACACACGAGTTTCAGACAGGTGTTGGAAACAGGTTCGGGGCTGGTAACACAGGATCTTCTGTCCAGAGCTTCAGGCTGAGCGTCAGAGGGAGAGTACCGGTTGGGTCCAGAGACAGAGGATTTGCAGAGGGCTTAGCAGCGGCAGGAACTGGCTTCAGAGTTGTGTGGTTCAGACCTTGAGTGGGTCTCCAAGTTCTCTCCAGAGAACTGGCAGGGAGATGCAGGCTGAGGTTCTTCAGGTTTGGCTTCTCAGAGCAGGCAGGCAAGTTTCCCAAACATGAGCTCCACCAGAGCTCCAGGTTTCAGTCAGGATCTTCCTAGAAAAACAGAGAGGACAAAAACTGATCAGGATCTGGTTCTAGGTTTCAGGGGAGTCAGAGAGTCAGACAGACTGGTTGGCTCAGGTAGGCTACCATAACCTATCCAACACTCTGGCAATGAAGGGAAGCTCAGTCGCTGCTTATAAAGCTGATCTCCTGATGACTGATGGATCTCAGGTGTGGCCCTCAGCTTAGCTCCAGGAGACCAAAGGGGCGCCCTCTGCTGGAGGAAAGGGGGACAGACCTCCAGATCCCAACACACAATACATGTCGTCTCAATGCACAGTTTTCCAGATCATACAGTCAAATTGATCCAAAGTTTTTTTTTTTTAAGGAAAACCTTTTGATTGCATGGACATATTGACTCAAAGGCAATCCCTCACGCTAAGTATGCTTGTAGCGACAGTGGAGAGGAAAAACTCCCTTTTAACAGGAAGACACCTCCAGCAGAACCATACTTAGTGTGACTGGCCATCTGGCCGACTAGACAGAAGCAGAGATAGAAAAGGCCACTGTAAAAGGCGGTCCAGTGCAGGAAACGCACAGCCAGGCAGACGAGCTCCAGCCCAGCTCCCATGTCATAAGATGAAGAGAGCACATCCAGCCAGTCACAGTCAGGGAAACAGGACTGCATTGACAAACAGGCCAATCTCTAACATCTATACACAAAGGCTTTTCATCTTTTCATCTGATATTTCTCTCCAGGATTGAGTCACAGCCAAACAGGAACAGACGAGGCATGCTACCATGAGAAAAAGCAGAGAGAGAATAATGTTAGATTAAACTAACAGATTTTGCAGAGTGGGAGAATAGAATGAAGCAGAATGATGAAATGGGGATCCCTATGTCCTCCAGAAGTCTAAGCCTATAGCAGCATAACTATAGAAATGGCTCAGGATAACCTGAGCCACCCTAACTATGAGCTTTATCAAAAAGGAAAGTTTTAAACCTACCCTCAAAAGTAGACAGGGTGACCGCCTTACAGAATAAAACTGGTAGTTGGTTCCACAGGAGAGGAGCCTGATAACTAAAAGATCTGCTTCCCATTCTATTTTTAGAAATTCTAGGAACCACTAGTGAACCTGCAGATTGAAAGTGAAGTGTTCAGTTGGGAACTTAAGGAACAATCATATCCCTGATATAAGATGGAGCTTGGCCATTTAAGGCTTTATATGTGAGAAGGAGAATTTTCTATTCTATTCTTGATTTAACAGGATGCCAATGAAGAGAAGCCAGGATAGG
>NW_015150790.1:203824-205515 GCF_000732505.1 Cyprinodon variegatus
TGAAGATTGGATATAGGTCTATAATTGACCAAGTCATCTTGGTCAAGAGATGGTTTCTTAAGCTAAGGTTTAATTACAGCAACCTTGAAAGGCTTTGGTATATCCCTGTAACAGGGAGAGATTAATCACATCTAAAATGGAGGAGGAGATATTTTTAGATGTGAGAGGAGATCAAAGGGAATACCTCCTTAAATAACCTGGCAGGAACTGGATCAAACACACAAGTTGAAGGCTTAGATGAAGACTATGTTTTGGTAACTCGGAAATTCAACTGAATCAAAGCAGTCTAAACCCAGCTTAGATTCTATGGCTACTTCAGATGCTGCCTCACTTTCCAGAGATAAAACAATCACAGTTAGAGGAGTGCTAATGATCTTATTATTAATAAGATCAATCTTATTGAGAAAGAACCCTATAAAATCATTACTGCTAAGAGCAGGTGGGATTTACGGTTCAACAGAGCTATGGCTCTGGAGGAGTTTGGCAGTATTGAAAAGATATCTAGGATTATTCTTATTCTCCTCTATTAATGAGGAGAAATATGCTGCTCTTGTTTTACAAAGGGTCCTCTTATACAGCAGTTTTTCTTAATGGCATCTTGCTTTAATTCTGCCCTTTGTACTCTATATCAGCTACTAGAACCAGAATTTCCCTGAAGGAGTATTCCCGAGGGATAAATAAAGTTGAGTATAAGTCTCTAAATTTAATACTTTTTGTCCAAGGTCATATGTAATATAATAGTAAAATCATAATATTTTTTAAATAAAGTTGGGAATGCTATAATATTTGACCTTCGGACATAAAATCTTAACATTAAGAAATAACAACCATAACAAGAAAAAAAATTTAATATTAAGGCAATATGAAGGAAGTGGGCTGTACACAAATGCATGAACTGTTATTCAAACAGTATTCAAAGTGTAAAACTTCTCAGCCTTGCTAATCTTTCTTGTATTATAAACAGTAGGAATCTTCTCTTGGCACTGTGTGTTTTGTAGGTATAAAAAGCAAACATCTTTTTATTGTCATTTATTAAAAGTATTTTGGAGGATTTTGGAAATTTTTTTAAAAGACCTGCCCTCTCCACTTAGAAAAAAAAATCTGCGTGCAGGAGCATGCACAAGCCAACTTCTCCTCATGCACGCTATGTTTAAAAGTTACTGCTCTCATAGCTCATACAAGTTTACTGTGCCTGAACGTCCTTCCTTAACCCTAAATCCCTAAATCAATATATAGAGTGGGTACTATATAGTGGACTTTATTGCAAACTCAGTTAACTGACAGTTCGGACAGATGATCACTAATTTTGCTCCCCGCTGGTCACGTAACTCCTCCTCCATTGCGTGGTGCCTATGCCGTCTTTTTTATTAGTCGCCACTGTCGGGTAGTGACATCCTATGGCAACAGAGGCCGCTGTGACAGCAAATCCCATCATGCTTTGCGAGGAGAACTCTCCGTGCAAAGCATTCCCGGGATATATATGCCTCTTATGACGCCTTTCTTTTCTTCTTATATAATTTGTAGGCACTTTTTTCTCTGCCATTTTCAAAGAACCATGGTGAGAAATGTGAGCTTAGCACTAGTAGGTTCCCAATAGGAAATTACATTGGGACCAAGTAGCAGTAAATTGGTGACTTAGAAATGACACTGTCAAGGAATGCTATGGACAGCAGAAACATGCAAGAGGAGGA
>NW_015150790.1:205971-208703 GCF_000732505.1 Cyprinodon variegatus
ATTTAAAACATTGCGTATATTAGCTGCAACATATGAATCAAGTTGCTATGACCGCAAAAATGTGATTGACAGATGACCATTGATATATGATTGGTTTTAAGTTTAATGTAAGTGTACAGGCTGAGGTATAACTAACTGGCCTGTATGAGATAACGAAAAAAAAAACACAGATTTTAAGACAGGATTTTTTTTTTTCAAACAAAAATGTTCTAAATTTTGGGACAATATCATCTGATAAAGAGTACTTTTATATACATGTTTAAGCCAGAATGATTTGACTTTAAATTTGATTTCCCTATTAATTTAAATCTAAAAGCACACGAATGACACAGTCACCAGAGTCTGTGGCTAAAAGGATATAATCAAAAACTCTCAAAAGATTGAAGATTGAAGTGCTATACATTGATTTAAAACCAGATTAGAAAACCTCAAGAATATTTTGGTGTTTTAGAAATGACATTAACTGACTGAAAATTATTGTCTCAAGACTTTTGAAATTAAAGGCAGTTTGGAGATTGGCCTCAAATTAACAAGAATTGCACAGGGACCGGACCTGAGGACAGGCTGCTCTTTATAGGTGCAAGAACAGAGGTTCCGAGGGTAGGGAAGACCTCTTTAAATGATTGAGGAGAGACAGCATCATTTGGATAACCTGTGGGCCTCAACCCACCAACAGTATCCTGTAGACAGGACAGAGTCACAGGCTAGAACTGGTCAAAAACAGCAGAGCAGGTGACATAGATTGACACGTCTTGAACAGAAAGGGAGATGGGAGCCTTAGCAGAAGTGACTTTATCAATGAAGAGGTGAAGAAATTTCTCGCAAGCATTGGGAGAGGCCTCTGTACCAACAGTCTGCGCCTGAGTCAATTATTTTTCACAAAACATGCGGTTTGTGACAGTTAGACAGAATAATATTAGACATTGTCGTTTTTCCTTTTACCAAACCACACAGAACAACAACAACAACAGAACAATGGCAGACATGTTTCTTAATTAGAGGTGGAACCAAATTGAAAGAAACCATTACAGAAGAATATACAGCTGCAAAATAAGAAGAAACAAGAATATTTGTTTTAAATGAACAGCTAATGAAGAAATACATTTACCATTCAAGACAAAATAGAAATATTTTAATTAAATCCAAACAAATACTCAAAACACCATCAGTTAGAAATAAAAAAGACTCTTGGATGAGAGGTGCAAATGTCTTCTAGAAATCATCATGTCCAGTAGCTCAAAATTAACTTTTCAAGCTATTAACTTTACAGATTTATCTGGGTTGATACTTTTCAACCGAATGTTTTCTTTCACTCTATGCTACAAAAAAAATGGTAGATCAACCCTTTAATGATTAATTGATTTATCACCTGATGAAGAGAGAAGAACACCCTGGAAAAGAAGCAAGAAACCAATAAAACGCAATACAAAAAGTTAATAGACACAAGCTTTTAAGGCAGATTCTGTCTGTTTGCTGGTGGTTCTGGTAGAGCTTTCATTTCAGCTGCATTAAAGTCTACCTGGGTGAGGAGATGTGTTTGGGAACTCACAAATACCAAAAGAATTCAGCTTGCATGGAAAGTTAACTTAGACCCTATGAAAATGTGTGGCTACTCTATATATGTGGCTATATTAAAAGATGTCCCACAGTAAATAAAACATAAACCAGAACAGTAATATTTACTTTAAGTTAAATGTGAGTTGATATGAGCTAAAATGTCCTCACTTAAAAGGTGCACAACAGTTTCACAACCCTGGTTCCAATGGTTTAGATAATGATTTGTCCACTTAAATAATAAAAGCAGAGTATGGCAAACATACTATAAGGGAAAATAATGATTTTAATTTTCATGAGAGTGTATTACAGATATCTTTTTACTTGTTGACTTTTTTTTTTTCCTTTTCACAGAGGTCTTGAAAAAGTGTTTTCTCATTTACATTGAATTATAAAACAAAGTTTTGAGTCAATATTAAAAGTTTATCTTCTAAAATGTACATATTTGAGAACACAAATAACCAGCCCAATTTATATGTTTTCTGTTTCTATTTACTTTTAAAGATGGCACTGATGTCTGGTATAATTACCCATTTCCTTTACTTGTGGGAGACTGGTGGGTGAGGAAGAGGGTTTTTTTTTTTTTTCTAAAACAGCCATTCCTTTATTCAAAAAGGCGGAAGATCTGATAAGAATCAGCATCAGTCTGTCATGTTGGGCAGATCTTTCTGATTAAAAGAGATGGCAGACTGCTTTAACAAAGATAAGAAAGATCTAGACGATCACTCTACAGGAGTTGGCCCCCAAAGGAGCAGAGACAATGGAGGACTGTCTATAAGGCATTGAGCCATGAGGTTTTTAGTCCTTGCACTTTACACTTTGTTTTTTATTTGTATCTGGAGCTGTTTAATGATTAGCTCAGGAAAGAACCTGAAACACCAACCATTTCTCACTGAGTCCTTGAACTGAATAGTTTTCTTTTTATCAGTTAGTTTTTATACGAGAGTGTTTCTAAACTGCATTATCTATACTTCTACTTAAGTAAAAAATGTGTGTACTTTGAAACCACTGCTGAATCCAAATTACTTCCCTGCCCCGTATTAGAAAAAAAATAGGAAAAAACAGGGTTTCTGCAGGTCTTTGAAAATCATTAAAAGTCATTAAATTATTATTTTTCAAATTAAGGCCTTAAGTGGCATTAAAATTAATTAAATGTGATTAAATTGGCATTTAAACTT
>NW_015150790.1:209552-212015 GCF_000732505.1 Cyprinodon variegatus
GGGCAAACATCTTATTTATTATCATTACTAACCTACTTTTATTAATAATCATTCTGCATAAAATTAATATTTACATATACTAATATCTACATTAATTATTATTAAAGTAGTTATTTATCTCTGATTTCAGTGAAGATTCCCAGATGACCTGCAGAGACATCATTTTCACTTTACCCCATAAAAGAGAAAATCTAGTTCTTAAAGAGCATGAATTCTGTATTTATCTTTAATGTTAGTATATTGATGTGCATAATTAACCACAGTGTTTTTGTTGTCAGGTAATTGTTTACATATAGAAAATTAAAATGTTAGATAAGATAGAACATTCCACTTGAGAGTAATGCTGCTGCCACCGTCTGTATTATCGGGAGAAAATGGTAGGGGTGGCCACAGGGGTGGCCAAGGATTGGGTAAGGGTGGCCATGACCACCCCTGGCCCCCCATCTAGCTCCGCCCCTGCTCTCAATACAAAGTGGGCAGCAGGTGTCCTCCAATCAAGCTGCATATTTGCATTTTTTACTAAAATAGATCGCTTAATCAGTAAAACCTTTGACCTTATTTCAGCATCCATACTATCATAAATCGGGTCAAACCATCAAAGTCGGTCTGAATAAACTTAATTTGTGTAAATGACCAGTAAATGGTGAAATATCTTGAATGTTTCTTGGTCCAACAGTGACGCCTTGTGGTCATTTAGAGTCCGTTTCTCAATTCACAAGAATGTGAGTATGGACTCATGTCCTCGCCAAGTATAATCTTGACAAGAACACAGGGAAGTATGGACTTGGGGAGAACAGAAGCACGCGGCATCAATATGGGTCAATTGGAAGAGAAGCGTACTTATGACGTCACCACACACTCAGCTCGTCTGGACCTGCACCTCATCAGCAGATAATAATAGTCTCTAGATAATAATACATTCTTACTTTTTTCATTTAATGGTGGAATAATAATTAACAAGGTCACATAAACACAAATCAAATGAACATTTTTGCCAAAAAAAAAAAATAAAAATCGGCATCAGAGCCAGCGGTACTTCACACAGGAATATGCCAAGAGAGGGCTGCTGCAGACGGGCTAAGGTTAGATTATTAGTGAACTTTATAGTGAACTCAATGTTAAGCCACGCCCAGATCTGCGGTCTGCAGTCATTTACTCCTGACCAGCGAGGCTTGGGCAGAACAGAAGTGCCAACTTTATACCACAAGAGGAGGATGTTGTAAAGTTAACACGAACATCTTAAGGAGGATTGTTAAAGGAAAGAACCGGTCATACTGAATTCAAACTCTGAAAGTACCTTAAATATAAATTTATTACATACTGTTCAACACTGACAAGTGTTAATAATTAAGAGTACTTTCATTTCAATGTGCTTTACTCGAGACATCCATGTTTGTCAAAGAACACTACTGCCAACTACCGGTTTGTGACGTCACGGTGCGATATCAGCTGTTGATGAAGTCCCAGTGTCGTATCTGGTGTTTGTCACAACGTGCTATCATCCGAGTCATCTGAAAACATTCGTTTTGAAATGTTGACAACATATTACATGTTTTTTCTCTGGCCAGAAGTTTGATGGCGAATCCTCCCTCTTCAAGTCGAACCCGTCGAACCCGTCCATGGAGGATCATGAACTGGAAAGGTGAAATAACAAAAAATGTTTCACTTTTACCCGATGTATTATAACATCCAACTGCCATACATGTGGGCATTGTCAGTTTAACAATAGCTCTCCTCTCGAAATCTAAATTAATGGTTGGTGATTGCAGGTGTGTATAATAGTTCCCATTGATTTTGCTTGTAAAGTGAGGAGATTGGCACTAGGCTTACCGCACCGTGACGTCAGTGCCGGATAATGTCAGGAATGAGGTTTTACTATATTTGGGCAAAAATGGCCGGCCCCGGACTCAGTGATCGCAACAAAAGTCATCATTTTAATTCTTTTACTGATTAACACTAAATTCATAAATTGACTGTTAACCTATTAGTTTTAGATATACATAATGATCCATTGATCATTCCTTGCTGACCAGACTTTAAGGTTGAAATGTTTGCCAGTTAGTGTGATAGTAGCCAAGCAATTATTAATAAAAGGCACTTGTTCTTCACTATTGACATGTTGATTTTTTTAACCAAAAACCCATTTTGATCACAACTAAAACACAATAAAACTGCAAAATGCTGTTCTGGATTTCATGTCATTGGAAACTAGTTTTCCAGCCTTCATCTTGAGCTTGGTTACATCCGGTGTGATTGTCTGTGATCTTAGTTCCAGGATGAATAGATCACAGCACCAATTTTCAAAGGTTTCAAAAGTAGGCCTAGTAATAGTAAAGGTACCAAATGAACTCCTTTACTTAGGCAAAAGTAAAAGGTGCAATTTGTATGTTCCACTTAAGTAAAAAATAAAACTGACATTTTTGCGTTAAATTAAATGAAATAACTTGATATTTTATTCAAATA